>NC_058133.1:123829232-123916733 GCF_016433145.1 Gracilinanus agilis
CTCTCTCTCTCTCTCTCTCTCTCTCTCTCTCTCTCTCTCTCTCTCTCTCTCTCTCTCTCTCTCTTTCTAAAAGAGTCAGGAAGACTTGAGTTTGTATCAGGACTCAAACACTTAACTTTCTGTGTGCCCTTATACAAGTCTCAATCTCTGTTTCCTTTAATTCCCTCAACTATAAAATGGGGATAATAAATACCAGCTCCCTTGCAGGGTTGTTATAAGGATGAAATGAGTTAATATTTGTAAAGCACTTGGCATAGTGCCTGGCATATAGTAGGCACTATCTAAATTTCTAGATAAAAATCAAGAACAATGATTAAAGATATTTCCCTAAATATAACACTCCTGCCCTTTTTTGGAGGTCTATAAAAATGCAAAAGAAATCATTTTTAAAATGATTATATTTTAGCAATTACCCAGAGACTAAATAGTAATATCCATTCCAAACTAACTCACAGCAATAGGATAATAGAACCTGATATGTTACTTTCAGAAAAAAGAAATTGTTGAAAATGCCTTGAAAAATTATATTTTAGTTAGACTTCCCAAACCTGCTATCTTCTTGTCTAAAAACAAAACAAATCTACTACCTTAAAGAAAAGACACAGCATAGCTGTTTTATCCCGGGGGAAAACCAAACAAAACACAACATATTTCACTTTCTCCAAGCCCTATCCCTATTCCCATTCCACCAATAGGGGGCCAGAAGACAGAATCAGAACTACCTTTCTTTAGTGAGGAGAGCCACAAAATTTCTCTTTCCCCCATCCACTCATCACTGTCCACTGCTCAGTTCTCCAAACAAGCAAAGGACCCTCACTGTTAGCTGGATGCCAATCTCCCTATCCACACCTATGCTGGAGGTATCCCAGATGTACTCCACTCTGACCCCTAGACCTATTATCCTCTTGGTCAGGAACCATCTGCCCTAATATTTTTTCCCCCAAGGTCCTCAGGGCCTTGCCATCTGCCCTATTTCTTTTTCCTGCCAGAATTTAAGTATTACCTGGTCCTTCCATCTGCCATGAACTCTACATGGACATGAACACTCTTTTATGTGCTGTTCCCCCCAATTAGAATGTGAGCTCTTTGAGAGCAGGAATGGTGTCTATTTAGATTCCAAGCATTTTTGTACAGTGCTTTGCACATAAGAAGTGCTTAAAAGTGCTGGTCCATTACATTCTTTCTAATGAATTTCTCAAAAGATGATTAAATGAAAGGATAAAAGTACCTTCCATTTATCTCCAACTAAGCCAAAGTTCAAATCTCTTTTAGAGAACTTTCAGAGAAAACACTATAGTGGAAAGAGGTGATAAGTCTAAGAAGAACTTAAATACTTTCCAGTACAAACCACTGGAAAATAATCATAAACCTTTGGGAAATCATTCATACAATAATCAAGAGAAAATAATCTGCTCCTTAGCTAGAAGAGTAAGATTTCATCCATTTACTAGTTTGGTTTTCTGCTATCTATCTCTAACTTTCCCATATTATTTTAAAATCAAAGAAATGGGGTTATGTAATTTATGTCAGTGCTCACTTTGCAAATATCCCTACTATGAATCTGTATTAGATGCCAAATACCAAGGAAAAAAGTTTCATCTCAAAACATATTTTCTTTTTTCTGTTAATTAATTCCTTTTTTTTTTGGCAAGACAAATCAATGTCAGAATATAAACAAAGTAAAAGGGAAATTAAAACCCACAATCATAATTTTTTTTTTGCTTCCGACCACCCACTTGTGTTGTCCTTTTCTCAAGAACGAGTAGAAGAAAAAATATTCCTCTTGCCAGCCTGAACTAGATCGTCCTTTCCCTTCTGCATCTGCTGCCTTGTACCCGTCACTGTTAATGAGCATTGTAATTAATAGATAGCTCTCTCTTGTCTCCCTGCTTGCACTCTGGGCTAAGCACTTTTCTCAAGTCAACGTTTGAAAGAAAGCGGGTCGGCACTGACTTACAGCAGCCCTGCGAATTCCTTTTAATTTAGAGCACTTACACCACCACTTCACTTATTACCTTATAATTACTGGACTGCTCTCACATACATTATGATCTTAGACTAGAGTTAGAAGTTATTAGGGTACTAAAACATGGTTGCTCTCCTTTCCTCTTTCTGGCACTGAATTTTCCACAGCTATGATTAAAAATATCAATTAACTCTTTCGCCATCTGCCCATATGGTAGTTTTTTATGGAGTGTAGTTGCTCTAAGATGCTTTATTGTCAAGCACATGATTTTTCTCAGACCCTTCTCATGCTAATACTCCTTTTTCCCACCACCCCCCAGCAAGTAAAGCTCACCATCACTATAAAGATAAAGGCTTTATGTTCATGTATCCCATTCTTTTGACTAAGAATCTTGCTTGTGGATTTTCAATCATTCAAAGAATCATTTCTTAGGAAACAAGCTCTGAAATTATACTTCCAATCCCAGAACAATTAACTTGCCAATATCAGACTAAGTCAACAGCTAAATTACTTGTCAAAATACATGTTTTTATCTCCCCTGCAAAATCTCATTCAGACTTGACAAAAATCAAAATATTAGCTCATGATTTTGCCTTAATATTTTACAGACGCTTCTACATGAAAGAAGACAAAATGGAACATGAGAACCTTGAAAGTTGTAGCATCTCAAATTAATCAAGGTTTCTCACTTGAAACTAGGCAAGCTGGATGAAGGGTCATTAAATGGGTAAGTTTCCTTCAAATGTTAACCTCTTTCTAGAGGAAGTTAAGAACAACTTTTGACAATAGACCAACTTTCCCATTTCTTAAAGACACGTCTAAAAAGTGACCGGTAACATAGCATTGTTTTTCAGTGATGTCTCTTACTTTAAATCGAAGAAAGTGAAGTGGGCACCCACACCTGCTGCACACTGGCCTGTGTTGAGTCACCCTCACCAATGTTTGGAAGGAAGCCGAAATGAAATCTCAGTAAGAGCATAGTTGCCTCCTAATTACTACTTAGCTCATTACACTGAAGACTTTCTAGACACCATTACATTATATCCTAAAACTACAGTAGGGTCTTAATTCTCTCCCTCTCTGTCTCTGAAAGTCTACAGCTCTATTATTCAAGCCTGAAATATTCACAACTATCTATAAATTCAATTGTCAGCTGGTGGGTTTTATTCTAGACCTCACTTCAATCTAAAATTAGAGGCACTAAAATTCACATTAACTCTAAGAGGAATGTAGTGAATAAGACTTTATTTCAAAAGAACACCTTTTTGTCAGAAAGAGCCATTTTCAAGATGATGGCTTTATCTGCAGCCAAAGAGAATAAGCCCAATTCCACAATGTGCTGTTAAGGCAGAATTTTTAGGTCACATTGGATTAATAAAAAAGCAAATTTAGTTAAGGATTATGAATAGAAATAACATGTGTTGAATAAATGCGGGCAATATTTATTTTAAAGACTTGATGTGGTTGTTCCTATTTTATTATTTAAGGAGAAATGAAAAGGCAGCAGTGAGCCCTTCCAGCTTTCAAAACACTTTTTGTTGAGAAATAGTTCATATCCATATAGTGCTTTGTGATTTATAAAGGTCTTCTCTCACAACAACCCAGGGAAGTGAGCACATTTAGGATAAGCTCAAGGAAAAGGGTGGCACTGGGCACAGTTATTAATTACTGACTTTATCCTATTAGATGAAAGAGACCTCTGCGCAAAGAGTTAAACTTTGCAGAGAAGGCCTTGAAGGGCCTGGAGGAGCTCAGCACAAGGTATACTTAGGCACAATTCTGTGTCTGGCCTATCCTGAGACCAAGGTTGAATCTGCGGGAGAATTAGATCTTCAATATTAAAGATTGAACATCATGGAGAAAGAATACAAAGAAGAGTATCAAGAATGATGAACTTATTAATAAATAGCAATATGTTCTGCTTTAAAATCATTCATATTTCTGTATGTGGTTGAACATTCTACATTCTTCAATTCATAGAAGTGACCCAAGATAAGTAAATAAGAACTTTTAGGAGCCAAGCTTTTATCTACAATCAAAAGTTAAGGTCTTATTTAGCAAATAGCTAACCTTCCTTATAAGAAAGTGAGAATTTCAATTCTATTTACTAACTTCCATCATTAAGAAAGAACCCTTTCATGAATTTTTTGCTACATAAGGAACTAAGTAACTGTATAAGTTCTCATATGTCTCAAGAAAAATGCATGCAAAAGTTTTTAACAGGGAGGAACAATTCATAAATGGAATTAGGATGCTCACTTTACAAGAGAAAGAAAGAGAATTAGACACTGATTTTTACTACATATCCACTTCAACAGTGCTAATGGTAGTATATTAATGATGGAGGTAAAAACTTTGGTTGAAATTGTTCCCATTTTCATTTTTTCTATGTAATAATATAATTTATAATACAACATAACACAAAACAATACAATAATATAAATATTATAATTTAAGGCCCTTAACTAGGACCAAGTGCTTCTCATCATATTTATCTATATCTGCATTGTCATATGAAAGAAACTGAGGCATGTAACATTGGGTTAGTCAGTATAAGCAGTTATGTTCTAGGAACTATGCTAAGCTTTGGAGAGAAAAAGCAAGAGAGAAAAACAGGGACTTTGCTCTCATGGAGCTCATATTCTAATAGGGGATATAATATATAACATTAAAAATCATGCTTAATATAGACAGGATAAAAGAAGGTAATCTCAGAGGGATGCCACCAATAGCAGGAGGGCCTTCTGTGGAAGGAACAATTCAGCTTGAGTGTTTAAAGAAACTAGAGGCTCTAGAAGACACAGGTAAGGAAAGCATTCCAGGCATAGGACACAGTGCAAATGCACATATTGAGAAACTTGAAAAGAATATCAGAGAGGAAGATAAAGCAAAGAGGGACTAAAGCCAGTTGTTAAGATTGAAGTTAGACTGTAGAGTCCAAGGAAAGTATTAAAAGACTGAAAAAGGAGGAAGGAGTCAGGTTGAAAAAGGCTTTAAATGCCAAAGAAGCAAGTAGTCTAATTTGAGGATCTTAACCATCTGATACCTACTGCTTAAATGACTATTTAAAACAGGAAGAACATAGTGGGATTAACAATGGTATCATATACAGAAATAATCAGGTTAATTATTTTTAGTATTTGTAAAAATAGGCTTGTAGTCGCCTGGAGGTTTCTGACATAGTTGGACATGCTTTTCTGATTTCTAAAATAAAGTATGGAAGACGGGGGAGTTCAGTGGTCTATCTTTCCCTTAAGACACAACCTCAAAAATTATCATCCCACAAGCTCTTGTTACCAGGCTGAGTTACAATTTCAGGCAAAGCCACTTTACAATGAGCATTTTCTCTTCTGTTCTAACTAATTGCACTCTAGCAAAGTGGCGAAATGTGAATCACTTAGTGGGAAAATGGGCAACAGCTGCTATTGTCAAAGAATGGTGATGCTGAAGAAAGAGAAGTCACTGAATGAAGTGTCATGTCAGAAATCAACGGTGCAACGTGTGATTTGAGAAAACATGACTACTTTACAGAGACAGGGTGTCATTATGGCATCACAGTAATACGATGCTTTGACAACTGCTTGGTCTAACATATCATCATTGCATTAAGGTACACTGGCTTAGTTGGGGAAGGAACAGAAAGGATTTTTTCTTTTAATAAGAAATATCTTAAGGTCTGACTAGTTAACCTAATGGAACAGATCATTAATTATAAAAGTAAGCATTGCTAATCTGCACCAATACACCCCCCCCCAAAAAAAAACCCAACCAATAACCCTCTCTGGTTATACATTTTAATACACATTAAGGCCAATCTAATGAGAGATACTCTTAGGAGAAGAGAGTCATTTGGTGACAATATATCCTGAGTTTCAGTTCCCATTTCCATTTAGTTCATTTGACATCATTACCCTCTTTCAAGAAAGCTCACACACTCAAACTGATGTGGTGACCGACATGGAAGAGTTGCAGGAGTAGAATCGAGAAAACAGGTCAAGACATGCCAGAGCAAAAAACCAGAGCCCAAATTCTATCCCTATTCCACAACCAGCCTAACTACCACGGCCTGATTTCCTAGGGTTTAGAAGAGAAGACAGGTAAAATTGTGCAGTTCTGATACATTTCTTTCCAAACATCTAAAGGAAAGTTTCCTAAGATTTATAACTCCATTCTTGTTACTTAAAACATAAGCAAATGCCTTGATGGGATCTTAAATGCATTTAAGTGGTACAATGATACCTCATGGCCTCATCCCTGTTCTGTGAAGATACACAGAAAGTGACGACCTAACAGATATAAAGTCAAGTTAGGTGTAATCTGAAAAAATTAATTTTTAAAAAGAAGAGAAAAACAAGAAATAAAAGTAAGGGGAAAAAAAAGAAAATCAACTGCTGAGGGGAACCCCAAAAGTGAAAGTCCAGAAGAAAATCAAGAATACTTAGGAGACTAGTCAGCTTCTGATAATAATGTATTGGATCTGTGTATGCTTCTTTCTGTGTTTAAAAAGATTCCATTGAATCACGAGTATCCCATATAAACAACTCATAGGCCTAAACCTACTAGTAATATCCCATTAAATTAATAGGACTGATTTAGATATAGAGAATTGCAGTGGCTTCTATTTACATTGCATGATGATTTCTTACACTACCTGGCTGATAAAACTTTATTAATGCAAAAGAAATGGTGCTGTGATATCACAATGTGTTGCACATTATGATTGTTGACAGTTTCTGTATTTAAGGATTCGATCTGATGCAGAAAAGCTTAGTAGTGTAATTTATCCTTAGCTCATTTTCTTGGACCTATTTCAATTTAGGGGTGAGCATCTTATGTTTATAGCTTTAAATACTGTAAATGAGGAGCTAGCAAATCAATAAAATTGTTAAATGCATAATAATACTGGGTAATTGCATACATGATATTTTGCATAATTAACTGTCTGAAGTGTTCCTTGATATAATAGGTACTCATATAGCATAGAGTAACCTATAAGTCCATAAAATATATGCATTTTATATGAACTGAGAATACATGTAAAAATTTCATTCTAATCATCTAAATCGAGCTAAAGAGCCAGAGCTATCCATTATAGAGAAGTCCAAATCAATTCTTATGGAATTACATTATAACTAATATGATATTTTACTGATGATCACTATTATCTTGATTACATTCAAAGAATGTATCAAAAGGAACATACATATTAGATTAAACAAACAACTGGCACTTAATCAATACTATTGAGACAAATTCAAGGTTTTAACAAATGTGTATACATACACACTAATGCTCCTATAATCAAATATATCCTTAGCACAACCTAAATGCATGACATCTGAAGATCTGGAAATATAAAACTTCAGAGTGACACAATGAGTATGACAACATTTCTTTCCAGTGCTATTATTTTACCAAGTTACTTTCCAGAAATTAAATGTCTTATAAGAAGCCCTTGTACCAACAAACTAGGTAGGAAAATGTCAAGAGATCACCCCCACCCCCAAACCCCACTTTAAGGCAATATACGGTGTGTTAGTTAAAATCACCTGGGGTTCTATTTGGAAGGATTGAACCTCAATATAGTGTTTGACAAACTTCTGTGGACCTGTGGGGGTCCTTAAAACTACATTTCCCGTGGTCCAATGGGTTTCCTGTTTTGGATTACGTATTCAAGGTAAGGGACTGTTTTAAATAGGGGGGAAGTGACTTTGAACTTCCTCTTTAGCTACCTGCTTCTTTAGCTACCAGCATCTTTAGCTACCTGAGCTTGCGGAGAGAGGAAAGGTAAATGGCTGAGGTGAGGTTGGAATAGGTTTCTTACAGGCGCGTGGTCAGTTTGTCTCTATCAGCATGGCTTTTATTAAAATACTATTCTTCCTTTTGATCGCGGTCCTCATCATTTTTAATCATAACAGTGGCCACTGGTATTGAGAAATGCCCACTGGAAGTTAGGCAAGAGTTGAAAAATTGCAGAAGGAATAAATTAATAAAACTAAGCTTCAGTGAGCTAAAATGAAAATCTCACATTTATTTCTTCCTGGACATTTACTTTACAATAAGTTCTATAGTTGCTCCACAGTAAGTTTTCCACAAAAGAAAAGTTTTCCGAGTTTAACAAATCTCCAATTTTGCTAACGGAAATACAGATCAATAAAATTGTGCTGTAGATTTCAAACAGTGCATGGCAGGAAACATCTTTTTAAAAAAAAAATTTAAAGTACAAAAAAAGTCTTAATGATATGGAAATGAAAAGTTATATATTTTTATGTAAGGAAATAAGAAAAAGGAAAATCCAGCCCTTACTCTCTAACAGTAAAGACCCTCACTTTTACAATATACATGCACAATACATATGTGGATAGTATAATACACAAATCAAATCCTAGTTACTGAAAGCTCAGTCTATCTAGAAATTTTTGTTACTTCTATACTCCACCATGACTATCCTATAAAAATTGAGTGTCATTAAGACCAAATATTACTACCTTGATGATATCCTTCCTCCTTGTCTATATCAATCTCTCTATATAAATATCTTTAGAGATGAAATGTCACAGTTCCAATATTTTTCTGATGTATAGATTTCTTGTTCATTCATGTCTGGATTTTTGTGACCTCATTTGAAGTTTTCTTGGGAAAGACACTAGAATGGTTTGCCATTTCCATCTCTAGCTCATTTTACAGATGAGGAAACCAAGGCAGGAGATTAAGTAATTTTCCCAAGGTCACCCAGCTACTTAAATATCTGAGGCAGGATTTGAACTCAGATCTTCCTAACTCCATGCTACCCAGGTTCCTCAGAACAGATATCCATGTCTCTATCTTGAGTATATGTATGTATACACACATACACACAAGTCACTTCAGTTTGCAGGTGGCATTAGACTGATTGTATTAAGTCTCAGCACTTTAAGAACCATAAAAAATTTGATTTAAAGTACTTAAAAGAATTTAGCTATTTGGAAAAAACAGGTGGATAAAGAATATGTCTGGTTCATACCATGTTTTGTTTTGCAGTTCAATGCAAAGTCTTGAGAGAGAAGAAGAAAGAGAGAGAGAGAGAGAGAGAGAGAGAGAGAGAGAGAGAGAGAGAGAGAGAGAGAGAGAGAGAATATATGGGGTGTGTGTCTAAAATAGGATGGCACTACAGAAGGAATATAAATGAGCTGAGTCTAAAATGAACTATAAAAGTCAATCCACTGTATTTACTTTAAACAACTTCTAGAATGCCTTCAATGAACCCTAGTTTCAGCTTGAAACATAACCAATCTTTTTCATACTAAAATTACTCTTGAGATGCTACATTGCAGTGAATCTGGGAATACTATGGACAAGGTGAGAAGCAATGTGAGTATAAGAACTAGAAAATACTAATGATGAATTTCATGCAAAGTGCTGCTTAAAATTTATCCAAAACATACCCCACCAAAAAAATCTTGGGTTGCTCACATAGCAAGAATAAAGATTAACAATTGGAAACCTAATCAAGACTGAAATGAATATTAACAATATATAGGGGAGAACAAGGAAAAAATTCCAGAAGCTGAAAAGATGTTCATTTACAATTTGCCTGTTGAAGGAAACACCTAGTATGAGAAATTAAAATTAATAAATCCACAGATTTCACGCACATTGTAAAAGTGGAATTAATTAATTTCATTCAAAGATATAAAAAATAAAATTTTTGAGTTTGCTGAATTATAAGAGGAAAGGTAGATAAATGCTAAGAAAAGAATATTATGAAAACAGAGGGACACACAATGGGGAAATTATAATAAAAGAGTTAGAGGGAAGGAAATTCACATCAAAACTAGAGGAAATCAACGTTGCATATTTTATTATTAGGATACTGATACCCAATAGATGTAATTTTTATATTAACATTTTATTTTACTGAACAGCAAATGTAGATATTATCTATAACCTTGAGGGACAATTATATTCCTGGTACCATCTATCTGATGACTTCACCTCCAAAATCAAAATATAAAGTATGAAAAACCAATTTAAAGACATCTAGCTATTATTCTACCTCTTTCTTTAAAAACAATTAATAAACTTCTACTTAAGAAAATGTAGTACTAAACACATATGCACCAGAACCAAGGATTTCCTCTGAAGCAAAATGAGCTTTCTCAAAACAAAATATTCTAAAATGATATAACATCAAAATAATTACATGAGGAAGAAAGCTATTGTGTCATCAGATTTTCAGAATAATATTTACGTATCCACGTCTATGTCTATTTCTATATCTGCTACCTAGAGAAGACCTGTCCTTGGATAAAAAGTACTGGACTAGAATTTAAGAAGTTTGAATGAATCATTTAAACTCTAAAAAACTAGAGATCACAGTTGTAAAGCTAAAAGGGACTTCAGAAGCCATCTAGTACAACTTCTCCCTTTTCAATTAAAAATGGAGATGTTGCCACAACTACAATTGTCAGTTTAGATTTTAATCTAGCTCCTTTCCTAATTGCTAAGTCAATTTGCTTTTCACTGACCAGGAGTAAAACGAAGACCTTTTTATTTCTTAAACTTACTATAGAACAAAAACAGTATTGGTCCTACAATTTATATAGAAGCTACGTCTGATACAGGTCATTGCAACTGCCAAGCAATGTTTGACTTCAATGCCATATATTTGCCAGGTTAAATCAGTTAAGCCAGGCTTGTTCATGTGAGTGACCATATAGGTCAATTGTGATCACACCAAAGAGATAACTTGTTTTATAACTGCAATATAATGTAAACAGGAAAAAACATAACTGGTGAACCAGTTCTATTTCATTCCCCCAAAGTGGGGGCTGAGGTGGGGTGAGAAGGAAGCAGAAATAAAAGGAGAAATAAGGAAGACTCCTGTGATTTCCCCAGAAATGGCCATTCTCTGTTCCTTATCCTTTTTTGGAGGGAGGTGTTAGGAGAGAATGGCAATTCCCTGCAATCAGTGTTTAAGTGAATGTTTGTCCCAATGTGTTACACCATGCTGTCAGCAAACAGCAGGGAGTCGTGGAGTTGTTACTACATTTGATTTGACTGCCTAGTAGGATGCTTCATTTCTACCAACTGTTAGTTCCCAGCTCTGAGAATCTTCTCTTCCCTTGGAGATTTTTTTTTCCCTTCCTCCTATTTTCTCCTCCTTGTTTGGTGGTGTAAGTCCAAACAAGTGGGTGTGTAAATAATTGGCAAACTTAAAGCTCGCCTACTCTTGTCTCAGCCACCTGATAGTCTCACTGTGAGAAGTGTAGGAAATTGTGCTCTACACCTCTGGTCCTTCCTTTCCTTATTGATCCTTCTACTTTAAAAGCCTAATTTTAATTCTCATTTCTCATATTTCAAGCATGGAGGGAAAGAGACACAATCCCAAACCAGACAAGGAAGTCTATTGTAAATGCTCCTTAAAACTGTGAATATCTTTATAAGAAGAAAGAACAATTATTTTCTAAGCTTTTATGAACTACAAAAAGGGAATTTCTATTCGCTTCTTCCTGTAATACTGTCAAAAATGCTATTTAGTTATTTCTTTAGAGCATATTTTCAATTTTTTTTCTTTTTTGACAAGTTTAACCATCACTTGCAAACCTTTCTCATTACCAATAATGGTTTTGATA
This sequence comes from Gracilinanus agilis, assembly GCF_016433145.1. NCBI lineage: Eukaryota > Metazoa > Chordata > Mammalia > Didelphimorphia > Didelphidae > Gracilinanus > Gracilinanus agilis. Next base: position 123,840,813 of record NC_058133.1, read on the forward strand.
ATTAGGATCTCATTATACTGAATCTGACAATAACTTCTAACAATGAAAGGCATCTTTGGAAAAAATGAAAGCATATGCATGAGTAAGTGGGGAGGGGGTCGGGGGAGAGAAGGAAAATTCCTGAGAGACATTCTGAAAATTCAGGCTAAATAGAAAAGTAATTAAGACTAAAGAGCTAAAACTGTAATTAAGGGAAATTTCATTAAAGGAAGGCAGGTGAGTCTGCTTTTCTAAATATGACAAGGTGCTATATAAAAATAAAATAGAAGCTGGTTTCAGTGAGTGGAGCAGGAAAGCCATGTCTTTAACCAGATCAAATTCTTGAAATTGGCTGTCAAGACAGGATTGTTGTGATTTATACCCGTCTATCAAGTGCATGAAAGAGAGAGACAGAGAAAAGAGGCAAGCTGCTGTCGCTTCCATTCGTAAAGAACCTTTAATTTCCCCAGCACCATCTGTTACCAAATCTAATTCACATTCCNGAGAGAGAGAGAGAGAGAGAGAGAGAATATATGGGGTGTGTGTCTAAAATAGGATGGCACTACAGAAGGAATATAAATGAGCTGAGTCTAAAATGAACTATAAAAGTCAATCCACTGTATTTACTTTAAACAACTTCTAGAATGCCTTCAATGAACCCTAGTTTCAGCTTGAAACATAACCAATCTTTTTCATACTAAAATTACTCTTGAGATGCTACATTGCAGTGAATCTGGGAATACTATGGACAAGGTGAGAAGCAATGTGAGTATAAGAACTAGAAAATACTAATGATGAATTTCATGCAAAGTGCTGCTTAAAATTTATCCAAAACATACCCCACCAAAAAAATCTTGGGTTGCTCACATAGCAAGAATAAAGATTAACAATTGGAAACCTAATCAAGACTGAAATGAATATTAACAATATATAGGGGAGAACAAGGAAAAAATTCCAGAAGCTGAAAAGATGTTCATTTACAATTTGCCTGTTGAAGGAAACACCTAGTATGAGAAATTAAAATTAATAAATCCACAGATTTCACGCACATTGTAAAAGTGGAATTAATTAATTTCATTCAAAGATATAAAAAATAAAATTTTTGAGTTTGCTGAATTATAAGAGGAAAGGTAGATAAATGCTAAGAAAAGAATATTATGAAAACAGAGGGACACACAATGGGGAAATTATAATAAAAGAGTTAGAGGGAAGGAAATTCACATCAAAACTAGAGGAAATCAACGTTGCATATTTTATTATTAGGATACTGATACCCAATAGATGTAATTTTTATATTAACATTTTATTTTACTGAACAGCAAATGTAGATATTATCTATAACCTTGAGGGACAATTATATTCCTGGTACCATCTATCTGATGACTTCACCTCCAAAATCAAAATATAAAGTATGAAAAACCAATTTAAAGACATCTAGCTATTATTCTACCTCTTTCTTTAAAAACAATTAATAAACTTCTACTTAAGAAAATGTAGTACTAAACACATATGCACCAGAACCAAGGATTTCCTCTGAAGCAAAATGAGCTTTCTCAAAACAAAATATTCTAAAATGATATAACATCAAAATAATTACATGAGGAAGAAAGCTATTGTGTCATCAGATTTTCAGAATAATATTTACGTATCCACGTCTATGTCTATTTCTATATCTGCTACCTAGAGAAGACCTGTCCTTGGATAAAAAGTACTGGACTAGAATTTAAGAAGTTTGAATGAATCATTTAAACTCTAAAAAACTAGAGATCACAGTTGTAAAGCTAAAAGGGACTTCAGAAGCCATCTAGTACAACTTCTCCCTTTTCAATTAAAAATGGAGATGTTGCCACAACTACAATTGTCAGTTTAGATTTTAATCTAGCTCCTTTCCTAATTGCTAAGTCAATTTGCTTTTCACTGACCAGGAGTAAAACGAAGACCTTTTTATTTCTTAAACTTACTATAGAACAAAAACAGTATTGGTCCTACAATTTATATAGAAGCTACGTCTGATACAGGTCATTGCAACTGCCAAGCAATGTTTGACTTCAATGCCATATATTTGCCAGGTTAAATCAGTTAAGCCAGGCTTGTTCATGTGAGTGACCATATAGGTCAATTGTGATCACACCAAAGAGATAACTTGTTTTATAACTGCAATATAATGTAAACAGGAAAAAACATAACTGGTGAACCAGTTCTATTTCATTCCCCCAAAGTGGGGGCTGAGGTGGGGTGAGAAGGAAGCAGAAATAAAAGGAGAAATAAGGAAGACTCCTGTGATTTCCCCAGAAATGGCCATTCTCTGTTCCTTATCCTTTTTTGGAGGGAGGTGTTAGGAGAGAATGGCAATTCCCTGCAATCAGTGTTTAAGTGAATGTTTGTCCCAATGTGTTACACCATGCTGTCAGCAAACAGCAGGGAGTCGTGGAGTTGTTACTACATTTGATTTGACTGCCTAGTAGGATGCTTCATTTCTACCAACTGTTAGTTCCCAGCTCTGAGAATCTTCTCTTCCCTTGGAGATTTTTTTTTCCCTTCCTCCTATTTTCTCCTCCTTGTTTGGTGGTGTAAGTCCAAACAAGTGGGTGTGTAAATAATTGGCAAACTTAAAGCTCGCCTACTCTTGTCTCAGCCACCTGATAGTCTCACTGTGAGAAGTGTAGGAAATTGTGCTCTACACCTCTGGTCCTTCCTTTCCTTATTGATCCTTCTACTTTAAAAGCCTAATTTTAATTCTCATTTCTCATATTTCAAGCATGGAGGGAAAGAGACACAATCCCAAACCAGACAAGGAAGTCTATTGTAAATGCTCCTTAAAACTGTGAATATCTTTATAAGAAGAAAGAACAATTATTTTCTAAGCTTTTATGAACTACAAAAAGGGAATTTCTATTCGCTTCTTCCTGTAATACTGTCAAAAATGCTATTTAGTTATTTCTTTAGAGCATATTTTCAATTTTTTTTCTTTTTTGACAAGTTTAACCATCACTTGCAAACCTTTCTCATTACCAATAATGGTTTTGATAATTAGGATCTCATTATACTGAATCTGACAATAACTTCTAACAATGAAAGGCATCTTTGGAAAAAATGAAAGCATATGCATGAGTAAGTGGGGAGGGGGTCGGGGGAGAGAAGGAAAATTCCTGAGAGACATTCTGAAAATTCAGGCTAAATAGAAAAGTAATTAAGACTAAAGAGCTAAAACTGTAATTAAGGGAAATTTCATTAAAGGAAGGCAGGTGAGTCTGCTTTTCTAAATATGACAAGGTGCTATATAAAAATAAAATAGAAGCTGGTTTCAGTGAGTGGAGCAGGAAAGCCATGTCTTTAACCAGATCAAATTCTTGAAATTGGCTGTCAAGACAGGATTGTTGTGATTTATACCCGTCTATCAAGTGCATGAAAGAGAGAGACAGAGAAAAGAGGCAAGCTGCTGTCGCTTCCATTCGTAAAGAACCTTTAATTTCCCCAGCACCATCTGTTACCAAATCTAATTCACATTCCCCCTTAATCTGGTTTAGTTCTGTAATACTAATTCTGCCCTGACCCTTACGAACATGGCCCTCAATAAAAAGCTTTGGTTCTTGGTTAGTAAGAAATTGAATATTATACAGTTAAGGTTCTGGCGACTTAAGTGAAGCATGCTCTCCTCCATTAAAATGTATTCCTGGTAAAGGGATTTGTTTCCAGCCAATGCAGAGATATGAAATTGCTCATATTTGGGGTAAAAAAAAATGATGATATGAAAGTAGGCTGGGGACATGAAAGCAGAGGTTGTCATAAAATACAATTGTTGTCAAGTTTAGTCACTTTCAGGACTGCCTATAAAATCACTTTGTCATGGTTTTCACATAGAGAAAGCCTGAAATTGTATTTTTGTTAAGGAAACTGAAGAGAGATGTATAATGTTCTGAGAAGGAGGAGGTAAGAAAGGAAATGGACTAAGAACTGGGTGAGCAAAAGTGTGAAAGATATTAACTACTTTTTTCAAATGATGTAATGCACAAATGAATGCAAACTGTACTCTGGCTTCCTAGAAAACAAAAACATTCTTTTAACTAGCACTTTTATAGAGACTCTTTGGAGTCCTTCATTGTCATCTAATTTAAGCCAAGGCAGAAGATCTTTCAACAGTGATTCTAAAAATGGTCATTCATCTCTTTCTGATCCTAGAATTTTCTTAAAACTTCACAAGTCAGATCTTATTCCTTTGCTAATTGTTAAAGCTATGACTAGCATCAAACTTTTGAAATTAAAGTTTCCTCTCACTTTTCTACACTAAAACAAACTGTCCCCTATTTCTTCCAGTACTCTCATGGTAATAGTTCCAAAATCTTCCAAATACCTCTTGAGTTTAGACTTCAATTTGGTCAATGTCCCTCTTAGAAAAGGGTGCCTTGAGTTAGCTGAACATGTCTGATTGGGATATGTGTGTTATAAAACAATAATTATTTATTTTAAAATTTAGTTGCTTTATGTCCTAGCTTTCAGTGCTATGCCAAAAAGAATGATAAGTTGCATTCAAGATGACCTGGGTACAGTGAAAATATAGTTGTACACTTTCTTTAAAACTAAAGAAATATTACATTGTGTTCAGTGAAGTTATTAAGTTTTGTTGCATTCTGATTTGGACAACTTTTAATCTCTGAAAACATCAATAAAATCATTAGAATCAAGAAGTGAAGTACTATTTTTTTTAAAAAGAACTAAAGTTCAAATCTGGCCTCAGATACTTCTCAGCTGTGTGACCCTGGGCAAGTCACTTGACCCCCATTGCCTACCCTTACCACTCTTCTGCCTAGGAGCCAATACACAGTATTGACTCCAAGATGGAAGGTAAGGGCTTAAAAAAAAAAAAAAAAGAACTAAAGTCCCATATAACCGTGGTTTTGGTGATACAGTCAGTAAAATGTTTTTCTTTCACTCTAGTTACTTGAAAATAATAATCTTAGAAAGACTTTAAGAAACATGATAGATACATATGTATATGTATGTATATGCTTTATACAATCTTAGAAAAATATCAGTAAGTACATAAGAATCGAAGATTCAATTTTCATTAAATTATTTTTTTTAAAAAAACTATCCACCTACTAAATAAACATTTGGTCACACATTTAGATCCCTGGCTCAATAATTTAATGTTTGAGTTAATCATACTTAAGTTACTAAGCCAGAAATACAGAAAAATGAGAGAACTATTCTCATTCAAGCTTACCTCAGGAAAATTTCTGAAAAAAATATTGGGGGAGGAAAGGCTAATTTTCATTTAGGACAGTTATTTTATCATGAGGCAGTTGTATTCTACAATATTTTACATGTATAAGCAACATGAGACTCAATTCAAAGGCTACTCAATATATTAAGCAAGAATTTCTGCTTCATTCTAGGAAAGCTTACTTCACTAAGTAGAATATGTGACCTTAGTTGAGTCACTTTTATCTTTGGGTATCAAGTCTCCTCACCTATTATACAAGAAAGACAATTATTTTTAAGGTCTTGTCTGGTTCTAAGGTTCTATAAATTAGATTTTTTAGTGCCAAGGATTATAAAATTATGTTTTTAAGTTTCCTTATATAAATCTTAATTAGTTAAATACAGACAAAGCCAAGACATAAGGCAAAATGGCACCTAAAAATTTTTCCCCTCAAAACCCCTGATCTTCTGTCTTAGAACCAATAATAAGTTCAAAGGCAGAAGAGCAGTAAGGGTTAGGCAGTTGGGATTAAGCAATTCGATCAGGGTCACACAGCTGACAAGTGTCTGAGTCCAGATTGGAACCCAGGCCTTCCTGTTTCTACACCTGGCTCTTTTATCCACTGATTCACCTAGCTACCCTGGAATCTAAGATAAAAATATTTTATGAGTGATTTTTAGAATGTTGGATAGGTTTTTATAATTTTTGGGGGGGAAAAAAAGACTTTTTTTGGCAGATTCAATGATAGGAATAAAAAGGCCCACCTCACTGATAACTTCCTATAAGAAAGAAATAGAAATTTCCAAAAACAAAAATAGTGATAATAAAGAGGAAGGAAGGTAGGAATCTAAGAAGATGGAAAACAAAGAAATTTTTTTTACAAAAAAGTTATATAAAACCCCTACAGAATATACTTTATGGGTTAGAGCATACAATGTAAAGTCAATTATAGTTTCACTTAGACCCATAATGCATGAATATGGAGAAACCACACCAGATTAGGGTCACACAGTTCCAGCTGGCTCGGGATTGCCCTGCAGATCAATCAAGAAATTCTACAATCTACATACTGAAAGTTTAAAACAGCCCTAAGAACTGGTTTTATTATTCCTCCCATCAAGAAACATTCAAAAGGGGCCACCAACACCACCCCCAAATGATAGACTAACACCCTTGCCTGGCCTCATCTCCAGCAAGGCTCTGGTCAACAGAGATGCTAGTTTCTCCTCCCCCCTCCCCACATGATATTCATGGTCCACCTCCCAGGATTATAAGAAAGGATTCCCAGTAGATGCTGGTCACAATGGAATGGACAACAAGAAGATTCCATGCTCTAGAGCCAGAGGATAGACTTGCCTAGAGTAGAAGTATTTGGGATAAAGGATGAGGGGGAAGAGGGTGTCTGAAAAGGTCAGGCTAAGGAAAGAAGGGCTACGAATGATATGGAGTGTTTCTTGAAGATTGGATGAGAGAATTTTATAGTTTATGGGGAAAACTTCCTAAACCAAAGAAACCTCCAGAGTTTCTCTTCAGGAAAGTGAATAAATGGGTCTTTTTAATTTTTATTAACTATATTACATAAGAATGAGTGTTCAGCTTTGGGAGAAAAGGGAACCAATGGGGTTACATGAAAAAAAAACTTTATTCTGCCCCCTTTTCCTCCCTCCCCAAACTCTAGGTGGGATGCTTGAGAATAAAAGTAGTTAAGTTGTGGTTGGGTATCAATCCTTATAGCAGCTATCAAGGATGACCAGTCCCTAATTATTACATTTCTGCAATTGCACACTGAATGTGGCAGCTAAAGAAAGCAGGAGCATCTTAGGGCTCCCCTGGAAAAATTACAACAGAAAAAGCATTGGAGGTAGTGATGAGTCCATCCTGGTCCCAATGAAAACCGAGCCACCTACTGGTGCTCATGACAGGTGCCATTGTTCCTTAACACTGGACCAACACTGTATAATTTCTCCCACCTGCAAGCACTGGTGCTTGGATCCAAGAGGCATTACATAACTGTTTTCAGTAGTCCTCAGGATCTCAACAGGGTGAGTAGATGGTCTGCTGCTTCTTAGCAAAAACCTTGAATCACTCCCAGATGAATATGTTAGCCTAGCCTAGGAGAGGGAACAATGACATTCAAAGAAAAGAATATGGCATCAAGCTTCTGCTACTGGACAGAACAAGAGGTGAAAGGGGAATGTTTGACTGAGGTGGAAAAAGTTCATAAATGTAAACTTTTCTTTGTGTCTTATACTCAAAATGCTCATTATAAAATGGATTTTAAACAATCTTTTCTAATTAAAAGGGAAGGAAAAAACAGGTAGAAAAATTAGTAAATAGCTAAAATTTTAGCCAGAATATATGACATTAATTAGATAATAAAAATTCTTAAATTTTAATTGACAAGCGACATGTGTCTTCTTTCACAACATGATGAACATGGAAATATGTATCGCATGATAGCACATGTAGAACCTATATCAGATTACCTCCCATCTCAGAGAGGGAAGAGGAGAGAGACAGAGTCAGAGAGAATTTGGATTACAGAACCGTCAGGGGAAAAAAAAAAGTATTAAAATTGTATCTACATATAATATGGAAAAAATATTTTCATATGTTTAAAATTTTAATTGATAAGAATGCACCAAGTTTTTAATACTAGATAATACAAGGTATTTGATAGAAACAAAGTTATTAAAGCATGGCAAAGTCTTGAACCTTATTACAGTCCAAGGAAATATTAGGCTAGCAAAGAGAAACTCAGCATCAAAGCCAACAAGGCTTGGGTTCAAAATCTATCTGTGACATGTTACTCTAGGCATGCTATCTAACCACTGTGTTCTAGATGCCTAAGATATGAGATACAGAGCATTTGTTAACCTAAATTGGCAGTAGGTACATGCTTATCTAGGAGTTCACTAGTCTCTAGCCTTATTATTAACCAATTCACTCCCAACATACACCAAGATGAAGACAATACTAAAAATATAAATAGAAGAAAATCTTGACAAAAGTGTAAAAAAAACCAAAAAAACCAGCATACCATATATCTTTAGAATCACATAAAACTGATTGAAAGAGTATAGAATATAATGTGCCAGTTTGCTTGTGATTTGGTAAACTAAAAGGTTATCTTTAAAATAGCAGTTCTTGGGGACAGCTAGGTGGCTCAGTGGATAGAGAGTCATGCCATAGAGATTTCCAATCTGGTCTCAAACAGTACCTAGCTGTGTGACCCTAGGCAAGTCACTTACCCCCCCAATGCCTAGCCCTTACCACTTTTCTGCCTTGGAATCAATAAACAGTATTAATTCTAAAACAGAAGATAAAGGTGTAAAAAAAAAAAAAAAACCTTATTTAAAATTTTTTTTTCATGAACCCTTTTGGCAGTGTGGTAAAGCTTATGAATGGATCTCTATTTAGAATGTTTTAAAATGCAGAAAAATAAAATAAAATACATTGAATTACCAAAGGAAATCAATTACTTCAAGTAGTTATCAAAATATTTTTATTAAGTTCATAGACTTGGTTAAAAAACACTGACTTTAAAGAGTTTCCTTCAACAAAGGTGTCTCTTTCATATTCAAAATCATACACAGACCTACAAACATTACAAGAAAGATAATTTTCTTTAGTAGCTGCCTTTTAATCAATTCTGAAGACATAAAATAAGGCTTAATTTGCTCATCAACTCATTTGCCAATAAAGGAAGATATCTAGTACAGAGCTCAAGATGGACTGAAGGAAGTAGAAAGGTAAACGACATTATGGTGATTGCATCAAGCCCAGAATTATTAATATAGAGCCTTCAAAAAAAGTTGAGATTAATAATCCACAAGAGAAAAAAAAAAGTTGATGATAACTATGACCTCTTTTTACAAATGTGCAAATTTGTACATTGTACAAATGAACTTTGAGGTCTCTTCCTTCTCTCTGTCTATAATACAATGATGCAATGCAATGACTTGGAGGACATGGTCACATTGATCCATCAGTGAAAAGACCTGAATAGTCACTGGGAATGGAAAATGAGTTGGGTCCTGATTGAATAAAAGAAGGAGAGCAGGCTAGATTGGGGGGGGGGGGGGGGGGGAACAGAACCATCCTTTAATGATCCCCCAAAAAGGATCATATTCTTTTGTTGATGCACCCAGGCCATGCATCATAGAATACAATATTCTTCAAAAAATTATAGTTTATGATCCCCAAAAAGGAATTATAAAAGCTTTGAGATGGATGTGTCTTAGTATACTCAAAGACATTACTAATGAAGAATTGCACTGGAAGAAGCAGCATGAAGGATGTCATCATACAGAAAGATGGTCAATTAAGAAGGTAGCCAATCATGTTAAGTGAGCAAAGAATAAAAGATGGACAACCAGTATACTCAGCTGGAATTCATACAATTTTAAGAGATCCAGAAGATGATCTAGTACAATGGATGGAGCCTTTGTCACATGAGATTTTTGGGAAGGCATGGGCAAGAGTGGTACAAGATAAGATAGCATGGATGATAGGTTAAATGATCTGAATTGTTGAAAGGAGTACTTGAATCACTGTGATCACTGATTCATTGAATTATGGAAATATCACAAATGTTTAATTTGCAAACAAATAAGAGAGGGCAGTGTAAACAAGTTTATGATTCATAACAAAATGAGACGTAGATATCATTATTAGTGTTGATACATGTTATTCAATTCAATAATCAATTATTAAGCATATACTAAAGCAATCCATTATGTAAATTGTTTTAATTAATGTTTCTGCAAAGCTGTTATGGAAAACTGTATAAAAAAGTAATGAATGAAATATATGGTAGTATTCTATTACCTGACTATCCATTAATCAGAATACTCCATTTTCTCTTCATAAGAAAAAACAAAACCAAAAATAACCACAACATAGCACAGTAAGAGTCAAAAGTACTCTGGGTATTCAAATTTAGTAATGGGACCTTAGACAAATGATTTAACTTCTTAGAGTCTTACTTTTTCCTCATCTGTAAACTGCAGATAATACAACTTATAGGAGCTTATAAGAGAAGAAAGTATTTTGAAAACTGCAAAGAATCATATACATTTGTTAACTCTAACATACTTGTGGATATATACATATATATTTTTTAATACAAACCCTCACCATCCATCTTAGAATGAATACTGTATATTGGTTCTAAAGCAGAAGAGTGGTAAGGGCTAAACAGTGAGGGTTACATGACTTGTCCAGGATCACACAGCTAGGAAGTGTCTGGGGTCAGATTTAAACCCAGGACCTCCCATCTCTGGGCCTGGTTCTCAAACTACTGAGCCACCCAGCTGTCTCCACCTGTGGATATTTCTAAAGCAATCTATTGGATCACTTTAAAATGCTCAACAAGGTCCTAAGATCAAAGTAAATTTCATCATTATTGTAATCAACACTTTCCTTGGATTCTAAATGAATTATCTAGGAGTAAAATACAATGACTAGATAAAAAAAACTTTATGTACTACTGATGATGATGGAAACAAATATGACTTACCCTATGACCAATATACAATTAAAAGCATACAGTGAAAACAGTTATGGCAAATGAACATGTTCATTTGTGAGAAATTCCTGAAAGTGGATTCTGTTTTCCTTCAATATTTATAATGTGGGGAAGAAATTTTTGATGTTGAGGAATAAAAAGGATAAGAGAAGCTCTTGACTGAAAATAAAACATTCTATAAGCCTATTCTTTTGCTATCGTTTGGTATTATAAAGAAATTATGTAACATAATAGATATAAATGTACATCTATACGTCTAATGGAATGTGGAATGTTGGAAATGGACAGAAGAGACTGGACATGAAAATAATAAGAAAAAGAAATCTTAAAATAAACAAGATATTTCTATTCCATCTTGTCAAATAAAGATAAGCTTTTCCTTTTTTGCATAAGTGCTAAAGGGAAAGATAAATCCCTCTTTACAACACTCACCATACTCATCATCACACTAATACATAACACAAAGATGACAACATTTATCAAGAGTCATGGATGATATGGATTATCCAGTGAAAGCAGGTAAGTGATTTATTAATAAGTAAGTTTGTCAGATAAAAAATGTATATAAAACTCTTGGATGCAGTAGGGGAAAGAAAGGATTCATCTCTATTAAAATCCTCAAAGTGTCTTAACATTAATTTCCTTATTCAAGAATAATTCAGGTAAAATTTCAAATACCAGACCAACACAATGTTCTCTATAAAAAGTATGTTTTTATGGTTTGGTGTCATGTGATCCATAACAATGTTACTTTGTGATTTGGATACTAAACATTCTCATTATACTTTCATCACAGCCAGTATTTTAGCCAGTCCTAATGCATGGAAGCTACTATCAAATACAAAAAAACAAAAACAAAAAAAAAAAAAACCAAAACACAACAAATCTTAATTTATCAACTATTTGGAACAATTCCTACTTTCTATTTCACTTTGAAAGTTATAAAGAAGAGGGAAATGAGAAAGAACTGAATTGTACTTGAGTTTTTGCCTTCTGTTTTTTTTAAAGCTCAAATGGCTTTCCATTTTCCATGATCTTAAACATTTTTTTTAAATACACACAAACCAAACATACATAAATGTAAGCTATTCTCTAATGCTAAGCTAGTTAAGCAACTGGCTTTGAATATGGATGCAGAATATTAACTGCAAATTCAGAAAAAAAGTTAGTATAAATGACTTTTTCTTCTACAACTTCTGAAACAATATATTCATGTATGTAGGATATGTAGAATTGTAGTAACTGCATGTAGATAAATTTCTTTATGTGATCTTTCAAAGATATGCCTGTGTACCAAGAATTTTTCAGGAAAGTTGTGTCCTAAGGAATTAAAAAAAATAAAAATTTCACAGCTTATACTTATTAATTCAATGAACACTTCAACAAATAGTAGGGCATTAAATTAGGTCCTGAGGAAGAAATAAAGTTTAGCTGGTGCAAAGTCCATGACCTCATGGAATTTAAAAAGTGTAGTGACATATATGCCTTGCTACTGCTTAAGGAAGGCAGTGGTATGCAACAGGCTGGAAAGTTGTCAGATTATTCAGGTCTTAAAGACTTTTATGTGGTACTTAACAGTAGGTTTTGACCAGGAGTGACAGGTCTCTGTATAAAAAAGATTAATCTGGACAAATCTGGGTAGCAAAAGTATGCCTGAAAAAGATGAATTGTCAATATAATTTCAACAAAGAATAACCAACCATTGCCTAGACATGTTCCAATGGTTTTCTCCAGAGAAAGCAAGAAAGATCTCTGGCACATGGGTTGAAATGATTGTAGCAGGCTTTTGTGAAGGTATGAAAACAGACTACAAGATTGGCAAACAGAGAGCAGGACTCACTGATGCCTACATAAGTGACGGTCCAAAGATGTGAAAAAATGCATATAATGCCAGACTTTTAAATAAAAACAGTGGCCATCTGGAAAGGAAGGGATAGGACAGAATATAGAAGGAAATGAAAGAGATTTAAAGACCAAAAGATATAAATAAAAGTCCATTTGAAAAGAATATTTAGGACTTAGGGACCGATTGAACCTTTGTAGATGAGTCAGAAGAAGCATGGCTTTCTAACAAAAGATGGAGTGGGCTGTCTATGACACACAGAAAAAAAGAAAAACAAAACAAGTAATAAGATTGGTTAAAAAATAGAGAGTGATTCTGGTCATGTAATGTTCAATAAGCCAATGAAGCATCTAGAGTCTGGATGCCTGTTTAGTGGTAGGGAACAAAGATACAGATTGTTCAAATATCTTAGCACTAGTCAAGATTCCAATTGGCAAAATCTACCAGAAATTCTAAAGTGTAATATTTCATTCTGTAATGGCACTCTAAAAATAGCATCAGTTTATTAAATGTTGTACTCTAGATAGAAAGGAACCTTAGGATAGTGAAAAGAAAAAAAAAAAAAAAAAAAGAACTGGCTTAAGAAAGAAAAGAACTGGGTTCAAATGCCAGCTCTCTGATTTACTATTGATATTATCTTCACTTAAATTCAACAAATTCAAGTAAACTTAGCAAACATTTATTAAAGTCACTGCTGTAACTGAAATAGAAAGACAAAAAAAACAGTACTCAAACTTTAAAAAGTAGTACTAAAAATTAAAATTCTCAAAGAGTTTAAATTCTATTAACACCAGGGGTGATATTGCCAATGAGTCTTTAAAGAACTTTACATGTATTAGTTCATTTTTTTCATCACAATTACAATGTGAGTTAAGTATATATAAAGGTTTAACAAAGTACTTTATTAAAGGAAGTTAGCAGAGTGCCTAAAAGATAGTAGTCATTTAAGTGCTTGTTAACTGACTGATTTGCCCATGGTCATACAATTAGTAAGTATTTAAGGCCTAGAATTGCTGTAGATCTATTTTAATTATTCACTATACTAGGCTCTCTCTCTCTAGGGCTTAGTTTCAGGATTAAGTGAAGTATATTGGACTATGCCTGTTTGCTCTAAATATTAAACTCAATCTTAGTTTGGGCTTCATGGTACTTTAAAAAAAAATGTTGAAAATATGACCAAGAAGAGGGCAGCTAGGTGGCTCAGTAGATTGAGAGCCAGGACTAAAGATGGAAGATCCTGGGTTCAATATGGCCTCAAACACATCCTAGCTGTGTGATCTTGGGTAAGTCACTTAATCCCCAATGTCTAACCCTTCCCAGTATTCTGCCTTGGAACCAAGACACAGTATCAATTCCAAGATGGAAGGGTATTTTTAGAAAAATATGACTGAAAAAAATTCTAGGACCAGGTGCAAATAATACCCTGTGGTAGTCAATCTCTTCCTTTCCAGGCTTATTACACATTACCTTTCTTCTTGTATCATAGCTTCTAGCAGAAAGGCTATTAAAAGTCTTAAAAATAAGATTTTGAACAGAGGAATGTGATCATCAAACTCAGGCTACCGAATTATCAATCTGGCATTTGTCTGTAGGATGAACTGAAGAGAGACTTACATTAGGGAGACAAATTATGAAGCTAATGTGGTAGTACAGGTGAAAGAGGATAAGGACCTTAATTTAATGATGGTGATGGCTATGGGAGTTGAGAAACAAAGTTGTCTGAGGAATTAGGGTGATAAAATTGATATTTGGTAACTGCCTAAGTATGAGAGGCTGAAGGAAATGGATGTATGGCTTTAAAGTTAATATCTTGACCAATGAAGGAAGGAAGGAATTTTTTTAAATTACTGAATATTTATTTAAAGAATAGTCATGCCCCATGATAGAAATAAGGAAGTTAAGAAAAGGTTTGCGGTATGTGATGAAACCACAGGAAGACAATGAGTTCTCTGAAAACATAGTGAGTTTAAGAGACCTCTAAGATATCCAGTTTGAAATGCCCAATAGGGAATTGGTGACATGAGATACTAGGTCTGTGAGAGATATGGGAATCATCTGAAAAGAGATAATAATGGAATCCATGAGATGAAATTTCTGAGAATATAGAAAAAGGGCCTGGAATAGAGCCTTGGGGGTATATTCACAGTTAGATGGAGGACAAAGATGATAATATAGGCAAGGAGAAGGAGGAGAAGGAATTGCCAGATTGATAGAAGAAGAATTAAAAGGGGTGTCCCAAAGAGTAACAACATACTGGATAAAATTAAGTCAACAGTGTTAAATGCTGTAAAAGGTACCAATAAGAATTTGCAATATTACTAAAAACAAATTTAAAGATAATCTTAGCAGAATGTAAACACCTTGAGAGTTAGGATTATTTCATTTTTATCTTTGGCTCCCTAGTAATTAGCAGAGTGGTAGAGAGTGGGAATATTTGTATTGAATTATTCCAAAACACTAAATTTAAATTGTTGTTAGTACTCTTTGCATTGAAACAAGTCATATTACCTTTTAAATTTAAAAGTGTTCCAGAGTATATAGTGTCTAGAAGAAAAAAAAGGCACCTGATGCCCAATATCCACCTTTCTTAGAAGCCAAGGCTACTCTTTGAATGAGTCCACTTTTAGATTTGGACTCAAAGCTTTCACAGACAATAATAAGAAGTTATAAGCACTGATAATCCAGGGACACCAATCCCTTATCATTCTCAAAATGGTCTCCCTTCCAATAGAGATCTCCTCTGGGTGTATATGATCCTGACCCAATTGTTTTTCCCATCACTATTTTCTTTAATGCAGAGGAAGGCTAGAAATTTAGTTACGATTTCAGTCAATGTTCAAACAAAAATGTATGTGTTCAAATTTGGACATCTGTAATATAAGTTGGCTTTAATGAATGCATCGGTAGCGTAAGAAGAGTTGTATTAATTTTTACCAAAACTGTCCCACAATATTAACTATATGGTGAGTTATAATGAACCTAAAGGTAGGTAAGGTCACTTTATAGGTGTTTTGTGGACTAAGTACAGAGGAATGATCAATCAAAAGTATATAATGAGTGAGTATTTCTTGTCTAAAGTAGAGTATGCAGTGAAAAATTATGAATTTAACATAAGAAATAATGGTAAGTTCCAGGGAAGTAAAACCACTGTCAAAAATTCTGCTGTTATTTTAAATTGTGAGGAAGCCAATCAAAAGAAGAAAAGAAACAAATATTCAAATGAAGTTTTAATTCCACCTGGGCCAATTCAATTAAAAAAAAACCTTTATGGAAAGTGGGCAAAGGAAATTACAATCATCATTTCCCAATTTAAATCCATAAAAATCCAAATTAACAATGAGGTGGGGAAAAAAGTGTACTAGAAGCTGGCACAATTAGGAAACATTTGTTCTCCTTGCAACACAAAAACCAATGACAACACTATTTAGAGTATAAGATCATTTAAAAATCATAAGATTATGAACAATATTGTCTCATGAAAGTGAGGAGTGGTGTGGAGAAAATCAATTCCTTATTTTATCATAGACCTATACCTGAAAAAGTACTTAGAAATCATCTAGTCCAAATGCCCTGCCTCACAATTTTACAGATGAGGAAACTGAGGCCCAGATATATGAATAATTTCTATTAATTTAAGCATGAAACTAGATGAACAGATGAAAAATGACAGAGATCAGTCAAGACTTCTAAGAAAAATTGTTTTCTCCCTCAGTGATGTGAAACCACCATATTTGTGCTCTGACATCACAGCACATCAAGATGTGCTGGATCAGGAAATAAATGGAAACAAAACTAAAGAAACTAAAAATAGGAGAAACAATTGAACCAGACCATACATGCAGAGGATGCTTATATTAGAGAAGATAATTTTAGAAGTGATCATCAATAAATTCTCAAACTATTTGAAAGAGTAAATATAAAAGACATCACATAACATCCTTCCCAAAGATAAAAATATCAATTGAATCATATAACTACTCTTTTTTCTACACAATCTTTGACAAGAGTAAATTACATCAATATTGGGTACTACAGTATTCACTGACTTAAGGTTATAGTTTCAAGAATTAAAAGTTGAAGATGAGTCAAAGCGCAATGGAGAAGCCTAGGGTAAGCAATACCAGGCTAAGTTGCAGACCATATTCAAAGAAGAATTCCATAATGTAATAAAATATTTCATTAAGATTTATTACTAAGGCAAAAAATAAAAATAAAAAAATAAGCTTGCTGATAATATTGCAAGAGAAAGAAATAGTTTATTTGATTGCAGTCTTGCTACACCAGTATCCATGCAACATTAAAATATCAAGAAGGTCCCGGATGTAGGGCAAACCTCCTCTGCAGGATTTATGGAAGGACATGGATAAGAATTGTAAAGGATGAGTCATTCATAGACAGGCTGTGATCTGTATTCAGTTACACAATGACTAAAAAAGGATGTTACTCAGTAGAGTAAATTGCTGCTTTAAAAGCTCTGCTACCAGGGTATATTCTATAGATATTTTTAAAATCCTCAAAATTACTTGATAAACATTATATGAAATAACTTTTAAAAAACTGATTATTAATTTCAAACAGAGCATAAGACAAG
This sequence comes from Gracilinanus agilis, assembly GCF_016433145.1. Lineage (NCBI taxonomy): Eukaryota > Metazoa > Chordata > Mammalia > Didelphimorphia > Didelphidae > Gracilinanus > Gracilinanus agilis. The sequence goes on from NC_058133.1 coordinate 123,857,959, forward strand.
AACACATACATTTCCCACAGATATTTGGTATTGCCATGGACAAGGTCGAGCACACATTGCAAATGGAAAGAAATTCCCTTAATGAGATCAAAGATGACGCTGTGGCATCTATATCAAAGAAGGGATAATGCATAGGCTCTTAAAGAAGATACATTTATTTCTTAAAAGATTTTCAGCTATAAGAATACAAAACGCAAAGCACAACATTCCATTAACAAGTAAAGTTGTAATTCAGTCAATGAGCAATAGACCTTTATGGAAGTAAATGGACTATAGAATCTTATCAATAAAAAAAAATATATACAAGAAGCTGTGCAAGTTACTATTAAATACAAGAGAAAAAAGAGATGGGAAAGTCCTGCAGAACCAGGGATAACAGACTTTGCCTGGTGTCTATGTAACATCAAGCCCAGTTCTGCTAATTACACTGATGTACAAGTTCCTTGAGACAAAGTTTCATCAGGCTTTTGTGCTACTACTGACACTAAGCTGATGCAAAACATCTGACCTTGACCAGACAAAACCATTTAAACTGGTTCCCCATCAACAATTACTTCACTGTCAGTTGAGTTCTGGATTTTGTGCCATATGTGTTTCATTGGTTTCTTTTGCTCTGTTTTAATTGTGTGGCTTTTAAGAATTACTATTATTCTAAGAAATCTTTCAGAAATATATTGCTCTTAAAAAACATACTTCAATGTTTGGAATATTGCAGTGGCTGTTGTTATAGGAAAAATCACAAATTTCAAGGATCATTTAAGCCGATAATAAAACAGGGTGGGAAAAGGCACGTCAATCGTTGCTAAATAGCAAGAGAGAAAAATGCTTTTCATAGGCAAGATAATACAAAGACTGGAGTACTGAAGAATGTAAAAAGGTAATTTTTACTGATGAAATTCATTTTTTTTTCATTCATAGGTATACCAAAACCATTATCTGAAGAAATTTCTGGGTGACAACTGTACATCTTCATCATAATCTATAATATCCACCCCTAAAAAACTTTTGAGAATTTCTAAATTTCAGTTGGCTTAGAAAAGCTTGTCCCAGTGAAGGAATAATGAAATATAAGTATATTTATACGTTAAGAATAAACGTGTTCTATTAATACAGAAATTTCCAGATGGGGATGGAATATCCCATTATGGTCTTGTACCATGCCATAAATTTCAAAATGTTAAATAAATTTATCCAAAACATGGACACAGCCTTAATATAGTGGCCCATGAATGATTAGGACTGGACTTAGGAAATGATAGATCATGGGGCCATGTTCTATCAGGGAAAACAACTATTTTTCAAAGGAAAGCTTAATAGCTAATGTGCTGAATAGTGAGCTTGTGATGAAGAATTTTTTAAATGTGTCAGAATATTATGAAATTGTTAAATCATATAGCAATGACCACAGCAATATTTTACACATTCAAAGTTTATTAAGCATATGAAAAGTTGTAAGGTTAATTTTTTCCAGGTAATCTGCACACCATTGTAATACCTGGTATGACATCAGGCAAGTCATTTAATCTCTTGACACTTTAGTTTCTCTTCTATAAAATGAAGAGAAAAATATAATAGCCGGTTTAAGCTCCCTTTCAAATCAAAATGTAGCACTGCTTAAGATTTCGTTGGGAAATGTTAGTTCCCTTTAACCCATTCCCATTCTCTCACTGCCAAATGTCCTTACCACACACCCTTTTTCCACGTCTCCCTACCCCCAGCCAAAACTCCTACTCAAGAATTCATTTGACAGATTAGAGTCCTAAGATAACACTGCCAGGTACTTAGAACTTTATTCATTCATCTATCCATCCATCCATCCATCCATCCATCCATCCATCCATCCATCCATGGAACCTCACTAAGCTGAGGGCTGTGTATTGAGGTCACAGTCAGCACATAAATAAGGTCACCTGCTTACTTCCCTGCATTGCTGTATCAAACATGCTGTCAAACTTAAACTGGAAGATCTACTAAAATATCTGTCATGAGAAAACAAATAATGAGAGTCAAAGAATGATGTGTGATTGGTCAACTGTACAATGTACGGAGGGTTGTTACCCTCCCAGTTTTATTAAATATGAGAATAAAAGATTTATGTTATGGATGATAAGGCCAAGAATGCTATGAAAGCGAAAAAATATGGCAACAGTATGCTGTATATCACCAATGCAATAATTATTTATACAAAAAGTTGGCATTTTTGGTTTTCAACATGCAGTCTATGAAATTCATATATTCAAAGGAGACGTCATAATAACCTGTGAGCTGGTGATGATGGATATGTTTTTAATCCAAATGACCACAATCTTCAGTCTACCTGTCACTGAAGGACAAGAAAAATTGGAATTTTCCTTTCATAATTCTTAAGTAGGAAAGAGAAAAACCTGGAAGCATGATAAGTGGCTCATTCCATTGGACAAATGGACAGGCAGTAAGGAAAATGAGCATGAATAAAAGGCATCATTCCTTACCTAATAGTATTTTCACTTGTTACGTTCAAAGACTGAACAAGGGATTCTGTTAACCTGCATTTTTTGCAGAATACAAGTTAAATGTAACTTAAAAATGGAAAATCTGTGAATTCTCACAATGTGAGTTGACAAATACAGCATTTAATTAATCAAAGCAGAAAAGAAGGCTGCTATAATATTTAGCTATTGACTAAAACTCATTCTGCAAATGCAAGGAGGGAAAAGAAATGCTATTGGAGTGTCTTATTGACTAAAAAACTCTCACCTATAGATTTCCTCTTTTGAGGTTTAAGGGAATTCCTATTTCTCATTTAGAGTCTATCAGAAAAGGTATATGACCTGTATTTTTTAATTTATATAAATTCACTCAGTCAATCAGCCTGGGCTGAAATTTAATGGATGTATCAGTCACTTTTGGTCCAGAGAGAGAATAAGGCACTAGTTATACCTCCTCATTTCTGCTTCTAGTCTATTCGTTCCCTTTTTTCTCTCCCTGCCTCAGAGAAACCCTCTCCACATGGACAGTATGCATTATTTGCTTGAGAAAGAAATAAAGAAATCTAAATTAAAACGAACTGATGAAAATAGACTGCCTTCATTTTATTTTAACCATCTTCATTTTCATCTTTGTTATGGCAATTTTATTACACACTCAGCAAATTTACAGTAACAAGATGCTCCCCTGACAAATTAATCACTTTCCAAGCATTTTATCATATAAATAAAATATCACCCCAAGAGGGGGAAAAGATCAGCTCAATTGCTGATTTACCCATCTTTCGGGGAACTCCCTTGAAACAGAATGAAGTCTTGGGTGCATCCACTTGAAAATCAGGCTCAGATCCTACTCCTGCTTTAAGAAGAAGGTCTATGAGGTTTGTTGAAAGAGCAAAGGAAGGGAAAACATATAAAACTGATCACTATTACAGGTGAAAAGTTAACAAACATATTAGAGAGAACTATAAAGCTGGGTATACAAAGTAACCTTGTTGGCATCCATACTTTATGCTTATCCTTGGCTCTTTTAATAGCCTGATCTTCATGATGAATAACTGTTAATAATGTAAATTATAGCAATTTACGGTCATACAGTGCTTTAAGGTTAACAAACACAGATTATTATGTCCATTTTAATATATTTGAAACACTAAGATTTGTAAAGCTTAAGCAATTTCACAGGGGTCAGACAACTAAGTTTCTGAGACTGAATTGGAATTCAGGTCTTCCAGAGTGTCATCACATAGACACAAATTTTATTCCTTATCTTCACAAGGTAGTGAAGTATGTGCTATTTTATTATCCCCATTTTACAGGTAAGGGTAAGGCAGACAGCTTCCAAGTGTCAGAGACTGGATTTGAACCTGGGTCTTCTTGTCCTTAGATCCTAAATGTGCTACATGGCTTAGTTTCCTTTCCTTTCTATCCTTCACTTTTCTAAAAGAAAAGAACAGAGCAATTATTTTAAAAAGTAGATTTATGCTCACTGAGGTCTCAAAAGCAAGACAAGTAGGTTCAATTCAATCCTCTACTGACTAATCCTTATTATGATTCATTTTGGGAAGGGAATTTGCCACTTGAGGAAACAAGTTAATTTGGTCTCAGAAATGAAAATTTCATTCCTCTACATTTCTATCAGTGCCATTCACAGCCAATAACTGGAGACCAAAAAAAAAAAAAAAAAAAAAAAAAAAAAAAAAAAAAGGAAGCGCCTGTTTCTGTGTCTAATGGGCATTCCTTAAGCCTTAAATCCTATCTTAACTTCTACAGCTATATTTTAATCTTTACTTTAAAGTTACTTTAAAAGTAACTTTAAAGTAACATGTTTGCCAGATGTAACACACCAAAACAAAACTGCTTCTGTCACTTTCAAATATAACAAAATGAGAGATAGGATATACTTGTAGTGTTCTGTTAAATATCCCTGTCATCCAAGCAGAGTATGGTATTATTCTGGTATTTGGACGGTCCCAAAATGTTCACTTTACCTCCCCAAATATTATCAAATTAAAATACATATGATTTATAATTATACTACTTTTTCATGCTGTAGAGAGGGTAATGAAATACTTTATAGGAGGCTATTAAGAAGCAACATAGATGCTACTTTTTTCTACTTCTCCCATATAATTAATAACATCATAAATGCCATAAGACACTATTATTAAAAGAGCTGAACCTTCTATAAATATAGCCCATTTGACTGAACTGTCAACTGTAAATTTTAAGAACCACTATGGATGAATTTATATGGCAACTATAACGTGTCGCAAGGATGCAGCAAACCTGATTCGTATGTTTAACTTCATATCATTCATTTTGGTAAAAATTAAATTGAGTTTACCCAACTACCATGCAGGAGTTAGAGAGATCAGCTTTCTTAAAAAAGTCACATTTCTTTCTAAGATTCTTCCATTTGACAAATTATAAACTCTTGCAATCACCAGTCTCAAATTATTGAAGATATGACCTATGTATTACTTTAAAAGTGCCTTTCGATCACCTTCAAAGGTAACATTCAATTAAAAAATATACATTTAGCACCATGAAAAATGATTCTCAGCCTTATGATAAAGAGAAAGAGAAGAAAGTTGCAGAATACAAAAAAACTATCGTATAATAAAAAAGAATTTTTACTACAAAGTTTTTTGGGTGTCATTTTCTGCAAGCGATCTAGTCTTCTTCGGTCAAAACACATATAACACATCTAATGATATATTACACATGTGTAATATATTATTAGTTTATTTATTCACTAATATATATTATTATCACATATTCCAGTCAAGGTACCAATGATTTGACCAAATCATGTACATGGGACTTAGTCTAAAGCTATCTCTAATCTGACAAGATAAGAGAAACCCTCATATGCAACTAAGGAAAATAAAAGACATCTGTAATCGAAACAAATGATACTAAAAATTATTATTTTTTTTAAACCCTTACCTTCTGTCTTGGAGTCAATACTGTGAATTGGCTCCAAGGCAGAGGAGTGGTAAGGGCTAGGCAATGGGGGTCAAATGACTTGCCCAGAGTCACACAGCTGGGAAGTGTCTGAGGCCAGATTTGAACCTAGGACCTCCTGTCTCTAGGCCTGACTCAATCCACTGAGCTACCCAGCTGCCCCCTAAAAATTATTGTAAAAAAAGAAAGTTTAACCAAAAATAGGAATTAAAAATATGCATAAAATAATTCTTATTGAAATTCTTTGAGTTGTTTATGATTCTTTTTAGTGATCCTTTTTTAAAGCTGTTGAATTCGGTGATTAGATTCCTTAAACCCAAACTACTGAAAGGTGTTATGATACAGTAGGAAAATTTAGGATGTAGGGCTTGAGGCTCAGAGTTCAATTCCAGGTGCTGCTTAATGTGTGTGACCTCAGGCAAGGTCTAATAATCTATCTATGCTTTAATTTAGTTTCCTAATCGGCCAACTGAGCCAGTTGAGTTAAATAAGATATCTTGGGGGGGGGGGGGTTTCAGCTGGAAACCTAGAAAATTATAAATCTAAAAATTATCTGCCATGATATTAAATTGTACTGTGATATGGAATAAAGAACAATGTACCTGAAGCTAGGAAACCTGTGTTCTAAACCCTGCTGATACTTATACACCATGTAATCATGGGTAAATCAGGTACCTACACTCTGAATCTTGTTTTCCTTACCTGTAAAATGGGGGTAGTAATTGCACCCCAAACTTCATGGAGCTTTTGTAAAGAAAAGTGCTATATATGTAAAGTGTGAAATTATTAAAAGAATATCATTACATTGCAAATGAAACGTACACTCCCAACATTTAGCAATTTCATTTTTGGTACTTGTATCTTTAGGTCTGATTCACTGTCTGACAAATAGAAGGTATTTAATAAATACCTGTTGATCAATTGATTTGCACATTCCTTCTAATTAAAATGTCTTTGTTGACTTTGCACTACTTTGCCTGCTAAAAATATTTAATCAATCAGTATTACCCAGCATCGAAATGATTTAAGAATTTAAAGCATTTTATGGAAATGTTATTTTACCACCAATGTTATTTCAGTTCAATGTTGTTAACACCAGAAACATTCATAAATCTAACCTGTATTAATGACAGAGTTTGAAGGGAGTGGGACAGAGGAGATGTAGGTAGTAATGATAATAGAACTGAAGGGGAAAGTGAGAAAATGAACTTTCACTTTGTTTCACTCACAATGCTTTTAAAAGTATATTTAACACCTCATTTGAATTATTTTTTTCAAACTGATAAAAAGGGTCCATGCCCAGTTAGAATGTAGTTTTTTTAAAAATCTCAAAATCTGGATAAATTAATTCTAAAGAAAATAAAGTAGATTATTGTTTACTTCAATGAACCATAAACCAAATGATGGCTATTATAATTCCAAGAACATGAAACAAATTTAGTTCCATTAGCAATTTTATGGGTTTAAACTTAAAAATAAAATGTTCAAGGATATTGAATTGTGAAATTAATGTAACGAGCTTAACGCAGTCTAAGTTTAAATAATTTAACATAATCCAATGTCTCTAAAGGCTTCAAAAATCTTAGAAATTGATGTATTTAGAATTCTAAATGCTTGCTAGGGGAAAAATATTTCTATTATACAGTTGAAAAACCAGGAAAAAAGAATCAAAGCCAATTTCTTTTAAGTAAAATAATGTGGTAGTGAGGGGTTAGTTTGGACTATGTGAAATTGGAAGAGAAATGAATCCCCATGAACTTTCAATTAAAAAACAAACAAATTTCTAAAGCCTAAAAAATCTTTTCAATAAAACTAATAAAAGTTGTCCATTCTCCCCCAAATGAGGAAATGTCAAAAGGAGTCGCTTTTGAAAGTTACAAACTCATTTATATAAGTATGTGTTTTAATTTATATTCTTCCTCCCAATTAGATACTGGTCACATTAAATCAGGTTTTCTTAGAGTAATAATAGAATAAAAATATAAACAGGTCTTTAAATCTACCTTATTCGCTTCCTTAAAATTCCTGAATTAATATCGTTTATTTAGCTGAATTGAATTTAAAACGCCTAAATTTTCCTTTTTTTTCCCATCACCAGGATATTTCCTGGTAATGGTACATCTAAGAAAGGAAGAACAAAACCCAGCCTCATACATAGCGTCTAAAATTGACTCCTGTGTGTAGAATCGTATTTACCTGCCACAAAGAATGCTCTTCACACAGTAGGTATTTAACAATGTTGAATGTTAAATTTGTAGAAGCAAAATAAAAATCAATAAAAATCTCAGTTATAGTTGTACCTAAGATCAAGAGGGGAGAAAAAGAAAGGCAGTACAAATTATACAAATATATATTATAATACCAAGTAGTTAGCCCACCACACGTGAAAGAGTTATAAATTCTTGGTTCACAAAGGGCACATAGTTCTTAAAAGAAATATTTTATTTCTGCTAAATTAATGCTTAAAAACATTACATTTCATCAGTTTCACTTATGTTAAAAGTCCCCAAAGATTCTCCTCCAGTAACTAGTCATATTTTATGTGCAAAGCAGGATGAGAGCTATCTAAATCCAGATAAAACTCATTGGCTTGTAATCTTCACAATGATCTATACATCTAAATCTATATGCAAATCAAATGCTTTCATGCATTAAAGCATTCCAAAGCATCCAAGATGAAGAAGGCACAAGGTTCTCCCAGTTCCTCCTCCTGTTATCTTTCTCTCTTCCCTGTCTTTATTTACACTAGCAGCCTAAATAATTCACACAGCCTGCTTTTCAGCCTGAATGTTCTTCTGTGGAAGCCTGCAATGAGCTATTGCAGTAACCAGATGGACACATGAATGCAGCAGGTGGGGCAGATGGCAGGCCGCCCTGTCTGACGCTGCCTGCCTCGCCATGGACTGCCTTTTCCTTCCAGGTACATTATCATCATTGGAACAGAAAGCAGTATGGAGTAGTTTGAGATATGAGGGCAAGAGAAGGGCCTAGAGAAATGGTTTAAATACAGTACTAGGAGAGTCATAAGCATTAACTTAAGTGTGTCATAATTTAAGTATTAAAAGCAACTTGTTCTATGCAAGGATACTTATTCTTTGCATTAACTAAAGAAAAAATTCTCTCACTATGATATCATAAGGCTCATGGAAATTATGAAAAACATGTATTTCTACCTAATTCTCTCTTTTTTCAATAAACTCTATTGCTAAGTATAATTTTCAGTGCGACACTCTTTTAAATACAATTCTTCCTTTGGTATTAATATGTCTCAGGATAAATCTTTTCAAATCTATTGGCGTTCTTAAAAAAAAATGCCTAATGCTAAATTGGCATAATTTGGGCGCTTATAGTTCTAAGTTCATTTCCAAAGAGGTGCATTTTGTAGTTGTTGTTCAAAAGTGCTATAATGCTCTAGTGCTAATGTGGTATGGAAAAGTTATGTACCTACTTAGGAATGGAAAACTTCCAATGCCATGATGCCAAGCCATAAGAAGACAATAACCCAGAATCATGGGATTCATTTTAATTAAGTATAAAATACAATTTTAAAAAACTCTAAAGATATTTCTGCTTTCATTCTGATCAGCATTAGTACATTACCTTCACTGTTGTCTCCGTAAATCTTATTGGCTAACTTTACTAATCTTCTAATTATAAATGTTTAAACATCTAAATGGCAATCATTTTAATAATTTTAAATCCATATACCTCTGCAGAAAAAAATGTAATAAATATCTCCAATGAAATTACCAAGCCTATTTAAGAAGAAATTATGAATTCAAGAGCCAAATAAAAATAAAAGGCTTTGGATATCAATTTGGGAATTTGTCACAAATACCAATCTAAGATGCCAGCAGGGAAATCAATTATCCTAAGGATGGAGAGTTAACCCATTTGGTTACAATGAGTCTATGCTTCATTTGGATGACCACTTATTTTGGTGTACCTGTTTTAAAAGGAATTTAAACCTTTCTCTCCAACATTAATTTGCTACTTAAGGTTCATATGCATTCTTGATTCTCTGGAAATCTTTGTTTTTTAAAATAAGGTATTTTAAAGTATTTTTTCTTTTGTGCCAGGCCTGAAAACAAACTATTTTCTATATGACAAGGTGACTAACAGCTTTTGGGGTTTAACTGCAACTCTTATTGACACATCCCCAAATGTTTCAGCCAAGTATTGTGGACTCCATTTGATAGTTAAAGAAATGTGGCATGACTAGACTTAACCATTCCTTCCAAGTCACCAAAATTAGAACATGAAAACTTCAGGGCTGTAACCTTCAATTCTCATTAAAGTCCACTAGGAATAGTTAAATAGGATACATAGAGCCAAAAAACAAAGTAATCAGATTAAAACCCAAATTATACATTGAGATTTCAAGCATAACATCTCAGAGGTTTTCTGCTATCTTTTGCAACACCAAATAAATGTACCTAAGTTTTAAGGAAAAGTAATAAAAAGTCCCAATTTCCTTTTAAAAAAAAAGGTATATATCAGATTTCAAAGTTTTAAAAAAGTAAAAGAATATGACTGAGAATCTGGTTAACGTACTCCTTTACATGACACCAATCATCAGAAATAAATGCAACCCAAAGGCTGAAAAAATATCAATAACCAATTTTATACCAGAAATCTAATTTAAGTGTACTTTTAATCATTGATATCTCCCATTGGTAACCTCAGTTCCTGATTTCAAGAACTATCCTTAAGTAATTAACTTTCAGTTTAGTGAACATAGAGAACTAAGAGCTTCTGAAAACACTTAGTTTAGAGATAAACATAAAAAAAAAAAAAAAAAAACCAAGAAGACCTTATCTTGAAAGTTACTGAAAGCATAATTGTAGAGGTAAAGGCAAATTTTTTGTTTTAAGCTTTACTCCTTCAAAGTCCTGGATAAAAGCAGCACATTGGAAAGCAAAATTCTCTGTAACATAAAATTTAAGAGACAATCTAAGTTTGAAGACTATCAGGGGATTTTTTTTTTTAAAGCACTATGAACCATGTTTATGGGCAGCTAGGTGGCGCAGTGGATAGAGTGTAGAAGCTGAAGTCTGGAAGATTTAACTCCTTGAATTTGTTAAAAATCTAAACTCAGATACTTAATAGCTGTGTGAACCTGGGCAAGTCACTTAACCCTTTTTGCCTCAGTTTCCTCATCTTCAAAATGGAAAAAAATCTTTGTCAAGACATCCCAAATGAGGTCACAAAGAGTGGAACACAAGTGAAAATGACTGCACAATAACAGCCTTGTGATGAGAAAGAAAGAGCACTGGGGAATTCAGGGTGGGAAAACTAAAAGTATTTATATTTACATTTGGAAATAGGGCTCATCCCACAACAATATAAATCCTTATTTTACATACATTTTAAAAAATTTGACCACCACAGTGCTGTCAATATTATGAAAAATATAAAGGCTACATATTCGGTTTAGGGAAATGCACTAAATTCTATATATGGGAAAATGAATTATTTTGAATGTACCTCTTAGTACATTATGGCATTATCACTGTTTTAATAGGAGTCATTAATGTGTTTAAAAGATAAAGAAAAATTCATGTTTCTTCATATGTAAAGTGTATAACTTGGTGGAATTTTTATTTATTTCATCTTTTCAGACTATATACATAATGCAACTAACTTGTATCACTTCCAGGGAATGGACTCAATTGTAAATGTTCGCATCTGCCGCTCCATTGTGACCTAACTTTACAAGAGCTTTAAAAATAACACAAATCTTTTAACGTATTGACCTAATAATTCAAATGAGTTGAATTTACTTGGATTAGTTAACTTGCCAAACTCCATTTTTTCCCCTTTAAAGGAAATCATATAATCAAAATCCATGCTCTAAACTGTGATGTACATTGAACAAAATCAACTTTGCTAGGGAAATGGCCTCCTTTCAGTTACATACACATACACAGTTATATCTGTAGGAAAACAGTGTCAGTTCAAATAAATCTCAAAAGCTAGAATGAACTGAGCCGTGTTTTGAGAATTATAAAAATTTTGTGAAAAATACGAATATTTCTGAGTCGACAGGATAGTTTTTGTTTGCCAGAAGAAACACAAATTTTTAATAATCTATTTTCTTCCTCCTCACAAATTTTTCTCCACAAAATTCATTCTTTCAAAAATTTAAAAGGCAATACTATGATTGGTTTCCCAGTAGCTATTTTTAAAAGAGTACATAATAATTCATATACCTACTTCTTAAAGAGCTGAACACAGCAATTTACATAGCCCATTGAACACTGTTTAGTAAACAAGGAGAGCACTAAGTCATGAAGAGAGTGACTTCTATCTTAAGAGTCCAGGCAGTCCTTTTAAAATCAAGGCAGGGGTTCTGTTTTTAGTACACACTTTGGTTCAGTGTTAATCCTGTTTTATGTTGTTCACACCTGCTGCTGACCAGCAGCCTGCTGATGGGTTGTGGTTCATGCTGCTCAGAGCGAATCCCTCCTAACTGAGAGGCTGGACAAAAGCTACTACTTACTCTACCTAACTGGAAACAAAGCCTATAAAAACTGGGAATATGAAGAACAAGACCTTTAAAATCTCAGTTCCAATGCATCTTATTTGCTGTCTCTCTTCAAATGTATACTAGTCTTTTTTTTTTCCTGAAATACAAAATTGTATTTGGATATATTTTTTCCTAGGTTTTATTTTGTTTTTTTTTTTGATTCACTTAAAAAGGTGATGCAAATGCAGTAGTTTTAAAAAAACAACTTTTTTTTAAATGCTATTTACAAATCAGTCATGTCTTGATTCCTCTACCAAATGAAAAGACCCATTATTGAAGTATTTTATGGTTGACTTTTCTTTATATCTAGTATGAAATACGGAAGAAAAATAAATGAAAAATATTCTGCCATTAGTGAAAACGTGGTGCCTAGGACAATGACTTTTATGTTAAGACAGATCTCCCCTGCACTGCATGTGCCTAATAGCAAACATCAAAAGGAATGATTTCTTTTTTGATCTTAATACCACCGATAAATCAAATTCAGTGCCACAGACAGGGGGGAAATCTACTACTAAGGGAAAAAGATCCAAGATTGACAGTGGTACCAGTTAGAGGAATTAGCTCACCCAAGTTACAGTAAATGATGCTTTCCCCAGCTGCTGCCTACCAGGACCTCATCCCAGGCTTCCCCTCAATAAGACCTAAGCCCAACTACTTTTATATGGTAGTTGGCAGAAAAACTTACCTAGTCCTGATGAGATTCAAAATCAAAATGCATTTCAGGTTGACATTTGCAGATGTCTCTCTTTCGCCTCTTCTTCCTACCTATCAGGCAAAGTCAATTTCCTCTTAACATGGTAGCTAAATTTTGCCTCTGGCTGGCCAAAAGGAGCTCCTATTGGCCTACATGCACGCGGCAATTTGGGGAGGATCAACTTGGGATAAAATTGGGTCCTGAGAATGCTTTGTGACATCTTCCAAAGCACTCTTCTGAACTGCATTAGCCAATAATGAACCTGACTTCTGGTGCCAACTCAAAAAGTTCCGCATTTGTGTAATCTGCAGTGGTACACAGGTAACAGAGCGCGGGTGGGGATGGAAGCGGGATTAGGAAAAGGGATAAGAAATATTAAGGTTCTCTCCACAAAAGGATATTACTCAAGATGAAAATTTGGGCACCAGCATGGAGTTTTCCCTGTATTTTAACATTACAGAGTCTGAACGATTTTCATTTGGTGGATATTCAATTGATGAGCAGCTTTCCTTGAAGATAATTTTCAGAATAGCTTTCTCAGGTAGAGGTCAAATTCACATGGCGTCTCTGAGGGAGCCTAACTACATCCTGACAGATGCCAGCACGATGCACATCTGATCAGTGTCTATACTAAGTCACAGTTGGCTTGGTATTTTAAAGAATGCATAGAATAGAAGGATGGAAGAAAATTCATTAGAAAAGGAGTCATTTTAAAAATTGGAGTGAGATTTGGGGTTATGGACCACAAGAACTGAACTTCCATAATCATCACAAAATGTAAAAGTCTCCATTCCTTTAGAATACCAACAAATTAGGCATAAATTAATTCTATGTAGATCTTTTCACTCACCTCCCCGAAATCTGCATGCTGCATGCATTTAACTGGAGAAATCTCCCTGATTCTTAACAGAATTTCTTGAATCAAAATATGACTTCACTGATTTCATCTCACAAAGCCAGTTCTTTCTCTCTACCTCTAATCCTAAGCGGGTAAAAAAAGACTCAACTACAGCATTTTGCAAGACCTTCAACAGCTGTAACATATACTTCTTTGCTCTCTGCCCAAATATTGGGCATGCTAAAATGGCAAATTCTTCTAGAAGGAAACTGATTTTAAAAATTATAGAGTTGTGTCAAAACTGGGATGAACATTTACTTTACATGTTGGCCTGAGCATTCCAATCAAAGTTCATCGGGACTGCATTTGAAGGAAAAAATTTGGGGACTCACAATTTAAATGCATATATACTTGATCCCTGGTAAGGTCTGTACAAGAATATACTAAGTGATGATTTGTGTCTCAAGGCCATTAGTCAAAAGGTCCTGAAATAAGGTAAGTGGATTTTTTGCTAACCAGTTGGTAAATTTGCTCAGGATCATATAATTCAGCATATTTACAAAAGAGCAATTTTCAGATCACATGATATTTTGCATGTAATTTTGGTGCCCTCATGCTAAATGCCTTCAGACATGAAGAAATAAAAATAAAGAAGCAATGTGCCTGACCAACCCTCCACCTGCTGCCTTCTAGCACTACTTTTCAGTATGCCTACTTCTAAAGAAAGTTAAGACTACTTTATTTTGATTATATGGCTTTCCCCAGGCAGGAATTTTTATTTCAGTTTGAATCTTAAACCATTACATTTCCAGTGATGCATTTTTATGTTTACAGTTGACATCTTCATAGAAGAATGAAACCTTTGAGTAACAGCTCGAAAGCATGAAGGTTGCCTGCAGTAAGTACTTAAATTATTTTACACCTAAATGGAGCCAGTTGTTTTTAGTTAAAATTTAATAAACCTTAAACCAATGACCTTTCTTCCACAGAAAGGCCCAGAGTTGCAAAAACGAACTTTCCAATGAAATATATTTTAGCGAACTAGTGCTGAACAAAGGGCTATTTAAAGCTGAATGCTTTGTCAATTTATCAGCTTGTGAACATTCTGTTCCTGAATTCCCCACTGCTGCTGGATGTATAGAACAGTGGTGCCTTAGTTAATCGAATACTATTGATTTGAGTGTGTCACAGTGATCTCATTGAGAGTAATCAATAGTAATCCAAAATCAATCAATCTGCTCTTGCACTATCATTTATCAAATCAGAATACACCAAATTATTTGCCTGAATCAAATTACAAAGAAAAGAAAATGGTAAGATAGGGAAAAAGTTAATTGCTTACAAAGAGCAATGCCAATGCCATTCCAAAAGGGAAGAACTTCAAAACGATTAACAACACAGAAAAATTCATTCGATTCAGACAAATTCTACAAAATGCATCATTTTTTTAAAAATGAATATTCTTTTTAAGGACTTATGTATAGATTCATCTATGGTGTAGCTTAACTACTAACTTAAGTAGGTTCCAACACAAAGATTCCAACACTTAGGAGATGAGAACTGATGGAGCTGAATATCTACTGTCTATCACCTGTTCAGTAAAAGAAAGCAAGGAAATTAAGTCAAAAATAATGCATCTTCTAATACTAGAAATGATATTTAATGACACAGAAGAGAGAATAGTGCTGAATTACTTAGGACAACAAAATGGAAGCACTTTATTATCAATAGGATTGTGACTATTGTCCCTGAGGTTCCCTTATCAACATATTTACCTCAGATTTAGTAAAGGTAATAAATCCTTTTTATTCATTAGTACACTCCAAAAAAAAAAGGCCATACTATTATTTAATCTGAGAGGGGGGGAGGAGGCACAAAGCACCTAAAACATTTACTTTTGCTAATGTAAAAGTGTAGGCATTTTACTTCATTCCCGATAAGCTGGTGCCAGTGGAAGTGATTATTCTTTTCTTATTCAAAGCATATCAGCATTTGGAAAGCTCTCTTAATCTTATCAGGTGTATGAACAGCACAGTTACTGAAAACAGTTTGTACAGCTCCTCTCTCTTTCTGCCAAGCTATCAGATAAACCCCCAACTAACTAACTGTATTCACACACAATCAAACATAAGCAGTATCTCCCAGGCAGTGTAGACCTATACCAGTTTGCCACAGGTTTTCCTGCTTGACATTAACTTAACAAAAATGTCAGCAGTATCCCAACCTGACAACAACACCCCCCCCAAAAAAATTATAAAAGCACTCAACTAAAGTACCTGAACAGAAATGAAAGAACACAAATGAGATGCTGACTGTAATCACTGTGGAGTTCAGAATTTCCCCCCCCATAAAGCCCCCAGGTATGCTCATACATATTATATTATACAACGTATATCGTTGAATACCCACAAGCACAACAGATACAAAGTTTATCATCTGCTTAGCTTAGTAAAATAGACAAAAGCAAGATATCTCGGAAAGGAAAAAAGCCCTCAGTTCTTAATTACACTTCTTATACTTGAAGAAGCTTTTCCATATTTCAGGTGATTTCAGTTAGAGGGATGGTAAGTCCATGGGAAGCAGAACTATATGGTGGGCAATGTACTGATTTTACCCAGAAAACTGAAAACAAAATAAAAAACAAAATTGTTGTCACACACAGTTTGCAACACTTAATAAACTTTCCAAATCATTCAGGCAATCAAAATGCACCATGTTAAAATTAGTATCTGATATTATGCATTGTAAAATTTTACCTGAGGTCCCTTTTCAGCTTTAGATCTATGGTCCTGTGACCTGCTCAGTGAAGACTTAATTCTTTTCTCATCTGACTACTCAACCTGTAATAGCAAAGAGAGCAAAACAAGCAAAATACTCCAGTCTGGTTTAACTCAAGCTTCTTTTCCTGCCTTACTTAATTTGATTCACAAAAACATAAATAAACATGCATTTATGGGTAGCTCTGGTAGATGCATTTAAGACAGGAAAAAACTGGAAAGTCTGAACTTGTAACTACTTAAGATTTTGTACTAAAACTCTTCATTCTTCCCTCCCGCCCTCATCAGAAGACCTCTGATGGGAACAGAAAAGGCCAACCACGTGGCACCACCTGAGCCCATCTCATACTCCTGTCTAGACTCCAAGAGCAGAATGAGCCACCCCCTAGATTTGAAGAACAATGAAATGAATTAAAAGCCAAGTGTGCAGTGCCCTGCAATTCTGGTGATTGGTGCTTGTCCATCTGTGACACCTTGGTCTCATGATTGATGGGACAGGTGTCATTCACGTTAATGTAAACCACTGGCAGTGTTGTTCAACCAATTTAATACGATCTAACACCAAAAGTATATATACTCACTTCCTAATAGGAAAATGATGTAGTTTCCATAATCCTTTTATCCAGTTATCAAAAATGCTAACTTCACGTCTTTGTCACTCTTGGGAATAATTAGTTAAATGCAATATTTTATGCCACAGTCATCTCATCCATGGCCAATATGTTAACAGCTACTACAAGAATTTTAGTAGAAAATTGTCTCATTGGATAAGAAAAAAAATAGATGTAATTACTACAGTCTATTCAAATTAAAGCACAATAGCAATTTGGGAAGCAATGTGAAGTAAGTCGGAATATTCTTATCGATTTTTTGCACTTGAAATAATTTTCTAGAAACCTAAAGAATTTCATCGTAATTCTGTTTTACATTTTCAGATATTACTAATGTTGAATTTCTGGTGTTTTTTTTTATTTGTCCCCTCAGCAATTCTTACAAAAACTGCCAAGATGAAAAACATTATTTAAGGATATTTAACTTTTGAAACTTATTTTAAACTCACATAATGGGATATTAAAAAAGAAGGTAAAAGTAACGAGTTTTGATTCTGACCTAAAACTTAACAGAAAATAAACCCTCTAACAGAAATGAAGGTATTAGTTTGCACACTTAAGAAGAAATTTCAGAGAACAATCCCATTGTGCTAGTTGATTGTTGTTTTAAATTACATTTCCCCCCATTTTACATAATCTTTAAAAAGTCCTCCGTGAAGGAGAAAAAGAAAAGTTTATTTTCCCCAGAAAAATGGAAAAGCTATAACCAAAAAAAAAAAAAAAAAGCCCTCTACAAACTCCCCCAAAACTGTATTTTCAGAATAGGGATGATTGACTTTTCTGACCTCCTAAAAAAAATTTTACCAAGTACATGAGGATAATTTATTATTAGTATTCCAGACAGGTTCTTTTTCCAAATTCCTTTTTTCAATACAGAATAAAAATTTCAGAGAATACTAATCAGATTTGTACACCCATTCTCATCTATTGCCATAACGGATTCCTGAAGTTACTGTTTTAAAAAGTATTCAGTAAGCAAACAGGTATCCCCTAGTTAATTATATTACACTTATTTGTTAAATAAATCATCTATCTGATTGCACTATGATCATTTTTTTGGAACTTGCAATTTTTCTAGCACTGGAATGGTCAATTGCTTGAGTGATGTGTGATGAAGACGATGATGAAAGTATATGCTAAATCAACAACACTGTGATACTTCTGATGTTTCTCAGCATGTATAACATAAATTTTCTTTTCTGTTGGCTAGGTAAGTGCTGCCTAAACACATTACATATGGTATGTAGTTCCATTTTGATTTGTGCAATTTCATTTCATTCAAAGCAACATGAAAAGACGGAAGAATATGTATGACAAGAGTTGACTTTTATAGTCAAAATCAAAAA
This sequence comes from Gracilinanus agilis, assembly GCF_016433145.1. Lineage (NCBI taxonomy): Eukaryota > Metazoa > Chordata > Mammalia > Didelphimorphia > Didelphidae > Gracilinanus > Gracilinanus agilis. The sequence continues at coordinate 123,876,192 of NC_058133.1, forward strand.
ATAAAACACACATTTGCTTTTAAGTTTTTTCTCTCAGGTTGTAAACCCTTCCTTAATTTCTTTCAGCATATTCTGTCTTTTCTATTCACAAATATATTTAAGTTTCTTAAAAAAGTAGATTTTATAATTACTACACATTATATGGAAATAATAAGTCCAGATTTCCCTCCTTAGAACTGCATGAATTATGTGTTTTAGGCATATGGGTTTGCAGCACATACTTTCTCTAGCCAGGCAAGGATATTAAAGGAAGATAATTGATTAGAAGTCAAAATAATTTGGTTAAAACATATACCTTCTGTCTTGCGGTAATATACTATTTTAGTCACTCTCCATGTGCATAAGATCATGTCTAATGACATAAATTTAAAATTACACAAAATAATTTTTAAGTTTGTCTCCACATGAAATTTATGTGCACACATACATCTACATGAAAGCTAGTTTTAAATTTTTTAATTATGCTTTATTTCAGCTTTATAAGCTGCATTTGAAAAATATTAGCAAATATAATGGGGTCATATAAGAAAAGAAATATCTGTCACCAATTAAAAGATGAAGGCATGGTTAAAATAGTTCTAAAAATAAGATTTTTCTATAAATAATAATTACTTTCTTTAAATGAATCTTTAAGTATCTACAATGTAAAAAACAAAATGAGTTTGAGGCAAGAATATTAACCTGAGGCAATCTTTCAGATAATAGCAAAAGTATAAACTATTAAATAAAGTAACTTTTAACTACTATTTGGCTCACGGGGAAAAAAAACAAACAGCTAAATATTTAAGAGAAACTGAATATGTATATGTGTGTTTATACATTTAATTATGCTTCAAGATTATTTTTAGAAATGTAACCAAAAATTTCAATCAGAACATATAGTACCTAAACTGCTACTTTTCCAGTTATATGTCCTTATATTTGATTGAATTAAAACAGAACAGTAATCCTTTCAGAATAAAATTAACAACTCTGAATCCAGCAATTCAAATTTTGGGAGGAATGTGAGGGAGTGAGAAGAAGTAGCTCTGCGTACCTCCTTTTTTAAAAAATTAAGTGTAATTTCTATCTTGAGAAAGATAAATAAAATTAATGTTTATTTATTTAAAGGCTATCATGTTTTACATTAAGTATATCTTATAAGAATGAAGAGAAAGCTAGTACAAAAAATGTTTCTGGGATGCAGAACCCAAATGATAAAATTATGAACTTAATATCTCAATAATTATAATTTCAAATGTCTACACATTATTAATACATGAATGAAAACCCAACAAATATTATATGAGTGATGTAAAATAAAATCAGTTCAGGTTTTAATTAAGAAGTTAACTGCCTTTTCTGCAGTAGCTAAACCATCTGATTAAGTTACATACCATATCTGGCAAAATAGCAAAAATTTGGAATCCAATTTTGAATAAAGAAATATATACGTATATATACATATATTCAGACACACATACATATATACTTAAAAGTAGATAAATACATACATGCTTAAGACTCTTAAAAGCCTGAATTGGCTTTTCTCATGTGTATGATTTAGAAATACTCCTTCAAATATATGATTAGAAACATATAAACTGCATGTACAGGCATGTGTACAAATATGTAGAGTGAACTTGTTTAGTTGACGATCTAAAATGTGTCTATTACAAATTTATAGTAGTAAATACACCTGCATGCTTATACACATGTGCACATAAAAATTAATAATTAATTCTAAAAGCTACACAAAATATAAAAGAACATTTAATAAGGACATCGTTAAGCTGCAGAAATTGTTGATGTCATCCCTGCACTATCAAACATACACATAAGTATGATTGGAGACAGAGGGGCTAAATATTTCACTGTCAGAGCATGTCGAAAACTGCAATTAATTTCTATCTCATGTGCTTTAGGACAATGACAATTTAATACAAGGCCAGTGGATGTAAAAGAGATAAAAACTGAACAAACCGGACCTGTGTAATCACAGATTTTCTCTAGAGAGCTGGATAGAACTGCAGCTCATATGCACTTATAACAGATCAACATTTTATTGTTTCTCTCTTCCATGAATTTTCTGTGCAACAAATTCTGAGCTGATTTGATTCAAAACTTCATTTGAAAGGATGAGTGAAACCTCTTCTCTTATTCCTACTATCTGATAATGATCTGAACAGGTAAAACTAGAAAGAGTAATAATATTCATTACATTCATCAAAATGGATACTTCTAAAGTCCATTTGTTTCAAATATTAATTTTTAGTTAGAGTATGATGACATATAGCCAAAATCCTAACTAAATGTCAAAGGTTGCTGTCCTTTAGCATCACAAAGAATCACTCAGGTTTATTATCTTGTTGAGTCACTATGTTAGAAAACTGTTCAGGGTATTTTCCTAAGTGATAGGGCTTGAATGCTATCTACCTTCAAAAACAATAGTCTCCTCTTTGTTTCTGGTGCTTGTTGGAATGAGGAATGGTGAAAGTATTGTTAAATAGAATCAGAGAAGTTACCTGCTCTGTTTGATGAATAGCACCATGGATCTGAAATTAATTGCAAAAATAGGACCTGGCTAATGAGAAGGTCCTTATCTTTTCTCAACATTGGAAGCACAAGTATTTTTCTGCTGGCTCAATATTTTTACAAAAATTCCCAAAGTATTATTAACTAACTTAAAACCTGATTAAAAGCACTGACAAAAATACATAAGCTGCCTGAAATTTCTAAGGACTAAAAAACTGAAGGTTAAAATTCTGATTTCTGATTAACTTATTTTAACCACTTTTTTTCATAAAAGGGGGAATTATACTCTTCTTCTAGACCTATTAGCATTATGAACAGACTAATAATTATAAAACTGGTTGGAGATAAGCATGTTACAAGAATGATTACAAATAAACATATCAAATATCTCCGAATTGGGATTTTTTTTTAAAGAACATAATGTTACCTCATAAAAGACTGAAAAAAAAATAATGCATTTAAAATAATTAATGGATATTCACAAGGGTTTTGCTAATAACATAGGTTAATTACTGCTGAAATGCACTAGGTTCACTCAGTAAATAAAAAAGAAGCGCCATAAACACATTAAAATGAGAAACCATCACTATAAAAGGGGCTGGCCAAAACCCTTCCTCCCCCAATCATCCTCACGCACCTCCACCTTTAATAAATGAAAAACTGCCATCTCTGCAGAAGTGTAATTTTTAAAACTTTGACCCCAAAGTGTCCAGGAATGCAACACACACACACACACACACACACACACACACACACACGAGATGACAAACACATGCACCTTATTTGCCATCCAAGGAGAACACAAAATTCATTTCATTGACTGGAGGACACTATGTGACTACTCGGTAGGGAGAAATTTGATATTATGTAACATATTTGGTCTGGCTACCTAGACGATAGTTATGGGACTTGAACATTGGCTGTTTAATTCGTTTTTTTAAAAAAAATAGGATTTCTCTTTTTTTATATATACCTGTAATACTTTCGATGCGCAATGCTATAAGACTTTGAACCTGAAGCAAACTCCAGGGAAATTTGTTGTCACTCCCACTGATTTACAACCTTTTCCTGACAACCCCTGACCCCTGGGGGAAAAAAATCTGACCACTTCTCCTACCTCCGCCCTAAGACACCATCACTCTGAGTTTGGAAGAATTTTCAGTTTTTAAGAAATGACAAGTTTGTTCCATACAACTTGGGCATTAAACTAATAAAGCATCCCAGTCTGAAGTTTGAGATGATTATAATTAGAAAAATGTGACAATGTCTGCTCATAGTTCTCATATCAAGTACTATCTAAGTGACTTAAGGCAAGACCTTATCTATCTCTTTATCTAAATTGCACCCACTCTGATTCAAGCTCTATTTCTGGTTCACAAGCATTTTCCCTCCCTTCCAGTTAAGGGGGGAAAAAATCCTTATAATATTTTTGGGTATGTGAATTTTTATATAATTTGATTTGAGAAAGAAAGGCTAGTAAAAAGGTTAGGATGACAGAGACGTAGAGTGACAGAAGAGAAAGTGAATTAAAACAGAGTAAATGTGACTCAACTTAGCATGGCGCAGAGCAGTTAATTCAAATAAACAAGTATGTTGGATTTTGGAGGTCTTTCATTCAACTATCACGTTTAAATTTACAAAATAATCTCATCCTCTTCCCTGTTTTACAGTATTTCATTGCCATATTTCACTGCCTCTTCCAACAGCTGTGACAACTGTTAAAACAGTCAGTAAAATTAAGTCCGCTCTATAATCCTGTAGTCAATGTTACATTTTAATCAGAGGTTGAAAGGGATTTCATGTGATGAACACACTCATTTAGAATGATTAGACTGACACATGTCAAAATGAGTCGATACATTCTTTTCCTATATTATCGTGTGGACTATTATTACTATTAAAAAACATAGATGGGAAACAAGGTTAAAAGTACTGTATTCTTTCATCTGCCCTTCCCTAAAATCAGACACCTAATAAGAGGTTAACATTTCAAGCTGCCTTTAATCTAGTCAGATTTGAAGTATAAATCTCTTTTTACACAACCCAGTGCTGAAATTTTCCAGCATTTTCATTGGAACTGCACGACTCTGGCTTGCTCTCTGTGTATATACACGTGATGAGGGTACAGCCCAAGTACAATTACTATGAATATTAATAGCATGTATAAATTCTGTGGTTTATTAATTGAGACAGAGAGGCAGATGTGTTGCTTAGCATTAGATCTTTCTGTCTGTCCAGTGAACCACATAACCATCAGAACTGCATCCAGATAATAAATCTGAATTTTTTTAAGATGACTTTTAATTGAGCCAAAAAAGAAAGCAGGAGCTACTTTGAATCTTGCACCACAGCCAAAAGGACATGTGCCCCGATTTCATTTAACTGCATCTACTTTAAGAGGCTTATCTAAACTAATTATTCAAATTAGCTTTAAGAAGATAAATTCAAGAAAACTAGGTAAAAAAGACTCCTCTTTAAGGTCCTATTAAAGTTTCTTTCCTTTGCTTATTTATTTTTGAGAGAAAGTTCAGAATCCGAGTGAGCTTTCTTTGGTAATGCTGCTCCCCCCCCCCCAATATAAAGACATTTTATACTCGAATTCAATCACTCCAAGTGTGCTAGCCTACCAATCACATCTTACTGGGTATTCTACCTTTGTTTATTTTGTGGTTTTTGAACTCCTACTGTTTTAAGACTATCTTCTTATTTCCTTTTTCAAACTGAACGACTTGCCCCTTCTCTATAATCTCTCTGCCCCTGATTAAGCCCAACTCTCCCAGGGTATTCTCCAGTGTGTACACACCAGGCACACGCGTGCAACCATAAGCGCGGGTCATGCACATGCACACACACACACACACACACACACACACACAGTTACTTGTGTCTAAAATCACCAACATACAAGATTGCAACTGCTAGTCACTTTTCATCTTTGGCTTAATTACAAAGAGCAATGCAATATGCAGTCACTAAGGACAGCTAGTGGACATCTACCTATAATACACTGTCTGCTCACCATATCCTTATACCCCCCCCCCCCCATAGGAGCCAAAGACACAGTGTTTACTAACTGCACCCTTTTCAAAATTACAACATTCTGTATTATTGTAATGTGAAAGGAAAGCAATATAACTGACTCAACAGAAAGATGAGCTAGTGACAGCCCCATGATATACTAATATTTTATCCTGACTGTAGGATGAAATTAAGTTTATGATCTGCTCATCTACACCAGAATACCTAATTTACTTCCTCATCCACCCCCAACCCCCTTTCACTCTCTCCTTTTGGTCATCTCAACAAGAATTGGCTTGTACACAAAGATATGCATAAATACAAATTAAACTGAGCTAAAGTACTTTGCTGTATCTTGCGGAGACAATCAGTGAAATAACTCTACTCTCTGTATAACCCATTTAGGTGTAAAATATAAAAAGTCAGACGGTCTTTCTTCTTTAAGTTGTTTTTTTTTTTTGGTGGTGGTGGTGTTGTTGTTAATATTCAGAATGTGTGAAAATCCCCAGTTAGTTAATGGATTGATTTGTCAGCTAAGTGCTGACTTAACGCTAACCATGCAAATAACATTATTCTCGACCTGAATTGCAGGAGGCTAGTTTTAAAATTGTTCTCTGAAGGAGAATTAGCAAATGTGCAATTTTCCCTCTAACTCTGTGAGGTAAGAAATGACAGGGAGATGGAAATATCTGTCAAACTGCAAATACATAAGAGGCACTCAATAGTATAAATCATTTTTGAATATTGTATTTTAAAACATTTTTTTTCCTTGGGAAAATGGGTCCTAGTAAAAGATGCATTTTAACAGTTCAGTAAGCATTGGTGCCAAGTGCCTATTCTTAGCACCTGAATAAGAAGTGACTGTCACACAGCTGTTTTACTGACAGTTACCGAGCCTCGCCTCAAAGGTAACATTGTAGTCAGAGAACAATTCTCGACTTACTGAATTAGGAGATCACCCTCAGCACAAAAGGCACAACACAGACACAAACAGCCACTCATGCACACAAAACACACAGATCGTTACCTGAATCAGGGTGCGAATATATAAATTTGTATCTTTTCAAATTAAAAAGGAAAAAAAAAAAAAAGGGTACCTACTCTTCTTCGTAGTGCAGGGAAAAAGATTCAGGAATGCAAAGTTCTACCGAATCCATGTGCGACCGGCAACCATTATTTGTGCACCCCAGCTATAAATCAAAGTTTCCTTGACAGAGCCCCGTGCAATTAACACAAATGTTCTCCTGGTGACAAGCCTATAGGCACAGCCAGTTGGGACCAAAAGCTCTCACACTCTCCTAATCAAGGACTTAAAGCCCCGATTGGAGCTTATTAATATGAAGTAGGGCTTTACATATGCAGTCCCACTGGCCCAGGCAAGCTCTAGATTGGAAGAGCTTCCGCCAATCAGAGGAGAGGAGAACCCAGGCAGCACAGATTGAGGAGAGCCAGGCAGGTAGAGAGGGTGGAGATAGAGAAAAGGGACTGAAAACAGTGGGCAGATAAGGGAGGGGTGGAGGGAAGAGAGATTTAAATGCTACAAATATTTTCTGAGAGGCTACAAAGGAACATAATTAACTTAACTCTTTAGGTACTGGAAGGTTTTTTGTTTTTTTTTTTAAACCTAAAGTACATTTTGCCTGTTACCTTGAAAAGAAGAGAACATGCCAGACTCACAGTTAATTTGGGGAAGAATCCTACATAAGGTAGAGAAATAAGTTTATGATGCCATTGTCTATGTGCTATTACATTTTTGCCTCATTATTCAGTCTTCTACTTTCTCATTCACTTCTTATGTCTTTTATTTTTTTTTTAATTTGTAATGGATATTTAAAATTTAATATTATTATAAGATGTTTAAGAACTTTACTTTTTTTTTACCATAATCGTTTTTTTTGTAGCAGTGATTGCATAAATATGATAGACTACACAACTAAAACAAAAGAATTCATTACTAAATTTTATATGCATATAATTTATATACCTATCATTTCCTCTTCTCTCTCTCAACATGCTCAATGCACACTTTCACAAAATGAAAATAAGCAACTATGGAATCAATCATTTTTCCACTTGCTGAGGATAGAGCAGGGAGAAGTGATTATAATAGTACATTAAATCTAAACAATTTTATTTTAACTAGATGAGGACTGCATTGTGCAAAGTTGGCAGTGTTAAAATCTGGAAATATAAATGTTCCTAATTTTATGCTTTTCCCCTCTTCTCCCCCCAAAGTGTTTCCCACCTGAGAGGGAAACAGAAGTATGGATATTATTTTGACAACTGTGCATATTTCATGTCATGTGTATGTGCATGTGTATTTGCATACATGGCACATTTCAAAATTAAGTAGGAATCTAGACCCGGCAAAATATCATCTTTTGCAAGTCAGACACCTGGCCTCTCATTAAGACAAGTTAATGAATGAAACAGCTTGAAATATAAGATCACAAAACTAGACTGAGAAAACCAGAAGAAAAAATAATTATGAGTATGGTTTTTCAACTACTTTTAAAACATACAATATTAGGGATAAGGAAATAGTATTTATTTTTCTGCTAAACTATGTATTTTTATTTTAATAAACTTTCATGTACACAGGAAAAGATTTCAGATATTTATAGGGCAAAAAGAAAACTGCAACCTCATTGAGAATGTAACACAATTTTGTTATTCATGTGGGATGCGCACAAAATCTTTTGAGCCTAGAGCTCTATATGATGAAAATAACAATCTTTGATATCAAAACCAATCAGTACACATATACAGAATATATTAATATCCCTAAATCAGAGCTCAAAGCACCCTCTCATAAAATCTCCTGTTTTTTCTATATTAAAATAGAACAGCCGAGTCAAAGTCCAGAATAGAAAAAAGTGACAGACATGTTTTTTGTCCTTCCAAAGGGAAAGACAATTTCCTTTTGCCATGTATTTAACCAGACTTAAAGTGTAGGCCTGGTTACTTATATTTGGGGTCTAAATGCATGCAAGTTTCTATATCCGAACTAACATAGCAAAACTATGTCTGTGACTACTGTATAAAAGCAGGTAGTAAAAGCTTAATTACCAGTAGCATTATGCTGTCTATATTGTTAAATGTGAACTCTGCAATTAAGATGTAAATTTGGTTGTGAGCAGTGAATTAAAAGAGCTCTGAGATGTAGAAGAAAATCCAAGCACTCTGCAGACAGCAGAAAGACAAAAAAAGAATTGCCTTTATCAAATCTAAATCAAGCCACTGAATCATTTTTATAGGTTTTTTTAAAAGTAAAAACCCTTTCAAAGGCATTTTGATCTTAAAAATGTCCTTAAAAATAGGAGAACTTCAGTATTAGAAAACACATGCATAGTATATTTTGCAAATTTTGGTTTCTGAATAACCTAGCATTATTGTTATCATTTACTGTTTCAATCACAAATATTTTCTCAACATGCAAACAGAAAATTTCAGCGTTCAGGAATTCCTTCTGATAAAAAGCAACGATCTCAAGTATCCTCAAATACTATGTTAAAAGGCATCTATATGTCAGTCTCCTTGCTGGATTCATATTCCTTTGCATTATCATGCTGACAGTTCCGCATTTATTACTCCTTTGAAAGAGCTATTCTAAAGAAAAGAATTTGTAACTAAATTTATTATTATTGCCTGAAGAAACCCAATTTATCTCCTGTTTTCAATATTTTAAAATTTACCTTTATACTCTTTATACTCACTTGTCTGCAGAACTGCCTATTTGGATTTTTGTGTGGTATCTAGCCTTAAGCACCCTTTTTCATATTCAGGTATGAATTCCTCCATGTTACATGCACATATACACAAACACATTCAAGAACACACATTTTTACCCTAGTATGCCATCACGACTTTTCCACCAACCATCTTTGATCCAGGCAAGGAGCTCCCTTCACTGCAAACCCTGCTTCTTGAATGACCAGAAGTATTGTATTGGACATCATACAGTAGTGTGTTTTTCCCCCCCAGGGGCCAAAGTGTCACCTCTACCAGTCAAGGACCTAAGATTACTCCTACTGTCTTGAATTCAGTTTAACCAATTTAAATTTTAAAATAAAATCTATTGCACTAAACTTCTGGGACAGGTTCCAGGACATTTTATAAAGAAACACAGTTAAGTCATCCCAAGAACCTTTCCTATTCACAGAGACTTTCCCATAGTGGGGGGACTGGGAGGGTGGGCAGAGAGGTGGGGGAGGTGAAGAAATGGTTCAGTTATAAAGGTTAGGGTGACTCTATAGAATCACAAATGGATTTATATTTTCAATAATCTAGCAAAAAACATGATAGACATATCAACATTCAGGCAATCAAGTCTACACATTATAAAACCTACCAAAGCAGGAATAATGGAGTCAAATAAGAGAAGCTTTCTTGACTGTCTCCCAAAGAACATTAATGAGCTAAGTCTATATCAGACCATCAGACTGTGCATATAATTATCCCTATGTAAATCTTTCAACATCTTCATCTTTAAACAACCCAGTAACTCCTGAATTTCTAAACAACCTTATTCTTAAACCACAGGCCACAAGGTAAAGAAAATATTTTCTTTACTTTAACATTTTAAAGAACCAGTTACAGCCCCCAGACCTCTCAGGTTTTTCCATGTAAATGAAAACTAAAAGTTTTATTATTTACATATTAAAATTGTATTTTGGAGGCTTTTCTATGCTCTCCCATCAGAAGCATATCCTAATTCCTACAACCTGGCTAGTTTTAGCAATGAATTCTTATGTTTTCATTAAAGTTGGCCTCAAAATGCTTACTCTTGTTGCATATTGGGCTGCACAGTGAAAGAATCAAATAATTTACTGTTGCAGTTCCCTTCTCAGCACGCTGAAAGGTAACTGAAAGGAATCATAAAAATGAGCACAATTCAAATATGTGTTTTACAACTGACTGATTAGTATTAAAATCTCCAGGGCTCTCACACTACTTTTGAGTCACACTTAAGTTTCAATTTCATATTTGTCAATTTTTGTGTTTTTTTTTCATGAAAAGCTACCCATTATTGTTAAAAATTATAAAGGATGCAATAAATATTGGCTCTGAGACTGATGCTTAAATGAGCTGGGCAGATGTTTCCCCAATTCTATACTGTTTAGAAATATGACTTATGCTATCTTTCATTTAACATTGCTCAAAGCTGATGTTTATTTTTTAAAAAAAGGAATTATGATAATGCATTAGCCAATATTTTTTCCTTTCAAATCCAAACTCTAAAGTATACTTTTAACCTTTTATTGAACACCAGTTTGCTTGCTGAAAACTACAGAATGTCTTCCTTCAAAAGTCAGAATGATGGTAGTATATGCATTTACTACGAAAACCTCAACAATTCATCAACTCCTTAAAACATCTTTCATTTGTAAGGTACAAAACTAAAATGGAAATCATTGGCTGGAATAACAAAAAAAAAATCAATATATTTTTTTTAATTCCTCAAAGTATACAAACATTTTCAAAAGTCATCCTGTCCCTCTGTCCTAAAACCTAATTGTGGAGTACAATTAGCAGAGGTGTATTAAATAGCCTGCTGCAGAACAAATTACCACATCCAGCAGCCACACTTCCATTAAAACACATCAAGCCCCTTTCCTATGTAAGCTTGTTCAAAGGGGAAAAAAGGGGAAGAAAAAGTCTGTTACTGTCTAAAATAGCTCAGATAAACTAAAGGAAGGAATTCCATTACTCTGTTTAATTAATACAGGATTATTTTCACTTTCATTTTGTGAAGCTAATAATATGACTGGTGGAATGTCAGTAAAAATTAAATCATAAGCTAGTGTGATACCAAAGGGAAAACTTACTTTAGTTCTAGTGTATTCCCAATAGAAATCTTGAAAATCTCAGACATTTACTCTATTAAAACAGCAAAAGCACTTTTTTTTTAGTTGCTGCAAGATTTCAAGAATCCCTATGGCTTGTATTTACAACAGAGTGAGTTAACATTTTGAAATTCTATATTAATAAATGAGTTGGTTATATTGTTTCCTGAATGTTAAGCACTACAAGCTAAATGCAGAAAACATTCAAGGTCAAGGTCCCATTTTAGACCTTTTCAGGCAGCTGTGATATTATGATAATCATGCTTAAAATATTCCTATAGAAAGAGTAAATTAGCCTTTTCACTTGAAAGATGATTATGATAAACAATAAACCTAAGAGGAGATCAAATCTCTACTTCTTTTCAAAGCAATAAATTGTTGACTCTATCACAACTATATTATTATTGTCCAAAAATTAGTAAAATTCAATGATGCTTTGATTTTTTTTCCCCTTTTATTTCTCTCCTCCTCTTCCTGAATCACATTTTGAACAGAAAATTAAAGAAACTAGTTTTTGTGGGACATGTTTAATATTCAGTTCCCAAATTTGCTAAATTCTTCATTTGGTAGGTTTATTTCTTCTAAAACACTTTTTAAAAAAGTTTTCTTCAATTACACTTTATTGGAATTAAAAAGTTTTAAATTTAATTTAAAAAAGAAAGAGATGAAAAGTGGCTGGTTTTTCCCCCCTCTGCTTTGTTATCTGAACAAAAGAAGATGAAGAACAAATATTCCCCCAATGAAAATATCAATAATCTTTACTGTGATGACATAAATATTTGACTAAAAGCAAGGCTGGGTGCAGTTTGACTGGGAGAAGGTACATCATGTTTAAGTTTTTGAATTTGCCTGCTGAGCAGAGTCCTATGAAATTATTTTACCTGTAGCTGACTGACTGCCGAAGAAAATCCAAACCTCTGTGTGTGTGTGTGTGTGTGTGTGTGTGTGTGTGTGTGTGTGTGTGTGTGTTTTGTGTTGTGTTTGAGTATGTTTTAAAAGAGAGAGGAATGGAGGAAAGATAGAATGAATGGAATTCTAACCCAAAAGTCTATCTTCCATCTTCTCCTTTCAACTTTCTTTTGGCTTGGGATTTGTCATTAAAGCTATTATTCTTAATACTGTTTCTAGCATGAATTGTTCCAAAGTGCTAAATTTGTTCACATAGTACCAAAGACATGAGTTTGCCGTCACATCTGCCAATAAGATGTAAGTGTCACAACATCACACAACACAATCTACTACAACAGCAGTGGAATGGGAAATAGGAAAAATGTATACAAGATCCCTTCCAAATGCATAATAAACCCTTACGCAACTTTCCCAGGAATACTAACTACAATAGAATGAAGCATGAATACTATTAATCTTCCATGTCATAAATGAAAGACAGGTAGATGTAAATGGGAAGGGAGAAATTACAGCAGTTTTCTTACATATTTCCATTCGTTACCATCTGACTTTCTCTTTCCTTTATTAGTTGTCTTTTTAGTTTATTGACTATCATTGATTTTAGTACACAATTCCTATTGATTGAAGACCCTCCCGTGACCTGCTCAAGCTCCTTCTCCCACTTTTAAAAGAGATCTCCAAAACTAACATATTTATTCAATACAATCAATTGAAATACATATTTCTGCTCAGTATGGAACAAAGATCAGGTTAGACATATTTTCCAAGTAGAGAAAAGCAGAGGGAGAGTAGAGGAAAATAAATAATAGAGAGAGAGAGAGAAACATATATATACACACACACCAGATCAGTAATGGGTAATACTAATTATGCCTATGCTTCATTTCCAAGGTGTCTTTCCACTTTTTCTTTGTTCTTACATTCACTGATTAACAAGCAGCCAAATCATGTTGAACTATCAGGTAAAATTGCCTTGGAAATCTTTTCCATGGTCCCTCAATGCCTATGACTATTACATACAAGGATTACATAAGAATGTACTCCCATCTAACCTGAGAGGAAAAGCACATCTGGTTCTTGAGCACAATGTAAAACTTTCTCAAACTATATATTTTAGACATCTTTTTTCTCATTAGTATTATAATGGTTAAACAGTGAAAACAAAAGCCCCAAAGGTAATTGCCATATGGCATCCTCTTCTAATAACCAATTTCTTTTAAGAGACCACAAATACTAAAGTACTGACTTCTTTCACATATGTGATGTTTTTTCTCACTGTAAAGGGAAAATGGAGAGAAGTGGAAGAGTTAATCAGTGGAAAAGAATTACACCTGCATTTAAGCATATCTTCCTTAAAAATTTCATTCGAAGAGATACACCCTATTCCGAACTCCAGGGAAACAACAGTGTCATTTATAGAAGAAAAAAAACTAATTCTCCCTCAAGAAATATTAAAAAATAGAAGAGCCTTTATACCTCTTTTCCATCTCTGGCAAGTGAAAATAAAGGAAGAGGGAAGCAAAGAGGTCAAAGCTAATGAAAAGTATCTGATTTAAACCAAGATGTGAGGGTATTAATTGAGGTATACCTAATACTGCCCATCATTATTACCTTTTCTTCTCTAGGGTCTTTAACCCATTTGAAGTTTATCAATATATGCACAACTACTTTGTATTGTTAAGCTTTCTCCAATCAAACTCTATGTTGCAGAAAAGCAAATAACATAATTAAAGACTACATTTTTTTCAGAGCTCAGTTACCACTTGAATTAGAAAACTAAACAAATCAAAGACAATTTTCATCAGTGATGAGGAAAAAGAAACAGATTAATTCACCCTTCACTAAATTAGAACCCTAAATATTAAAGTGGTAAATTTTAACAAAGGCTGAAGCTATTTCAACCTTTAAATATTTCTTTCTGCCTGCCAAAGATATTTGGGGAGACATTTGGTACAGGTATGCACCAGCATTCATGTTTGCAAAATAGTACTTATTTTCCATTTTTAGAAACATTAAAGAATTTCCCTTAATTCACAAATCCCACAGATAAAAAATAGGACATTTTCAAATCATTGTCATCATTTTTAAAAGATCTGTCATATTCTAATTCCTGGTATGATCAAAATTATATGATTCCTGAGAATATAAAAAGAAATGGTCCTATATATCAATTGTAGGTTTGAGGGTAGTCGATGTGAATGGGCAGAGTCCAGAAGTTAAATATCACTGTATCTCTGTTACTCTTTTAGGACAAAATAAACCTCTTTCTGTTAACTATTCAATAACTTGCCTCATCTCACCTCAACATCAGAAATGAACTCACATAATAGGAGGCTGGATTAGACTTGCCTAACTCCTAATAATTACTAAACTATTTATACTCCCAGGATTAAAGTCCTAACTCTGCTACATAATAACTGTGTGACACTGGCTCAGTCACTTCCCCTTTCTAGGGCTCACATGTAAAACAAAAGATTTAGAATAGGAAAGAAAGAAGCACATGAGCCTCTACTATGTGCCAGGCACTGTGCTAAATGCTTTACAAAATGACAACTCTAAATACTGTCATTTAAGGCAACATCTTTCACCTTCTTGCCATTTTTGAAAATCAAGACAAAGGCTTGTCATTCTCATAATTTCTTTTAAAGATCAAAACAGTGATTCAACAACAATTCCAAGATCTAGCTCATCCTATCCCATCACTTCAACTAACTGAAGACAAATGAACAAACTCATTATATCTTCATTTCTCCTTTGGGGTTCAGTTCTGTACTGCATTATTATTCTGCTTTATAGAAAAAGCAGAAGCAAAATAAAAGTTTGGTAGTTCTCCCTTCATCCACTATCACTATCCTATCCTCTTGTACAAGTTTTACCTGCATGTTGATTTTTTTACTCACCAAAATAGCTTAAAAAAATTTTTTTATTGTCACTGATAGCAATCCTAAGGCTACTTTTTCTGGGCATTTGCATTACTGATATTCTTAACAGGAACAAGATGATTTTAATCGTCAGTGCTAATCTTTTTTTTTGGGGGGGGGAGGGGAGAAGCAGTGAGGGAATTCTAGGAGATATTTGGGTAGTTAAAAATTCTGTCATCATTACTAAATCCTGCCTTAAAGCCAGCTTCTGATCAACTCCTGTAACTCATCCATTTCCTTCTGTCCAATTGGCTGCTTCTGTCTCCTTTGATTCTTACCTAAATTCTCTATACCATCTTTCATCCTTCCAGCACCATCATAGGCATATGTATTCTACCTCAACTCCACTTATGACACTGATAAAGTCGACGGCCAGAATGTAGCTACTACATACCTCAGGGGGTGAAGATTATATATTCTAATCATAATAGTCCAACAAGCCCCCATTAGTATGCTTTCTGCTCTGATATCAGTGGATATCAATTAGTTAGCCAAGACATAATTAGCTCTTGGATAACTTCTAAGTTTCTTCTGACAGTATCCTCTTTTCTTACAGGAATCACCAAGAATTGGGTAGTTGTTGTCAGGTATAACAAGTCATGTTCTGGATACTTGCTTTGGGAAGAAAATATACCACCTATTCATGGCATGTCAATAGAAGGCTTAATCACTGTTTCTCATTAGGGAGATGCCAACACCCACAATTCTTTTCTTCTACCTTTGATCAATTCTAGATAACCACTGTCATGGTGGAACTAGTAGGCATAAATCATCATTTTGTTGGACACAAACAGGTGCTTTTTATTCAGAAGATATAGCCCTATCTTCTCTGAGAAATTACTAGAAGCTAATAAATAATTAATGATCTAATGATCCTTCCCATTCCCCTCCTCTGTGACATTTTTCACCCTCTCACTTCTTGACATAGGTGGTGAGGACCCTCATTCTTTCAACTCTTTTTTTGATTTCTTTTTCCCTGGAAGCATTTTTATATTGTTTAATGACACGTTATATTCATGATAAGTTATAGAAGTCTTTTCTTTAATTAAGAAACCTAAATATTATAAAACCTCTACAAATTAACCTCACGTTCCTTTAACCTCCCATATTTGTTGAAAATAAAATTATCAGTTTTCTGTGGTTTTTGCTCATAAGTCACAAGGAATCTTTTATAACAAGCCTATATCTCCTTTTTCATCATGTGGGATTATTTTTGGAGAGACAGTAGGGCATAATTTGTATTGAGTCCTAGAGCTGTGTTCAAATCTTTCCTTAGGTATTAACTTGCTGTATGACCATAGACCAGTCAGTCACCTCTCAGAATTTCAGTTGATTCATTAGTAAAATGTAGATATCTACATATTTAGCTCACAGGGTTATTCTGAGGTTCAAAAAAGATGTTATAATCTACTATAGAAATGTCAGTTATTACTCACCAAGTCCATTTAATCTGCAATCAAAAGATTCATGCTGAGACTGAACAGCAGCAATAACTATCCCCAAAGTGAAATTATATGTGAGATTTTGCTGAAGCAGTGTAATTTCCATTTACTTCCTTTATATCACTCTTCTTTTGTTTCATCAAGTAACCCAACAAGAATTTATTAAGCCGGTGTATTGGGTGACTAAGTGGCACAGTAGATAGAACACTGGGCCTAGAACCAGGAAAGTTCATCTTCATAAGTTCAAATCTGTCTTCAGACACTTAATAGTTGTGTGACCTTTCAGTTTCCTCATCTGCAAAAATGAGCTAGAAAAGGAAATGACAAACCATTCCAGTACCTTTGCCAAGAAAACCACCAAATGGGATCACATAGAGTTGGACACAACTGAAACAAAACAACAACTATTAAAAGTCACAATCTTAGTCACTAGCTATGACCAAACCAAAATAAACCTTACCCTCAAGGATCTTACATTCTGCTGGGGAATACAAAATACAGATACTGCAAGTAAATACCAAGCAAATAGAAGATAGCCAGCACTATGGGGATGGTTTCTAGCCTGAAGATTAAGGATTAAGGAATACAAGAGGCACTAGTAATCAAGAAGTATATTCCAGACCTAGGAAACAGACCAGAGTCTAGAATGTGAAGAAGAGTGGGGTAGGTGAGTTTAATGGGAATACTGGGTGTAATATGAAATAAATATGGAAAAGGAAAGTTAGGATTAGCTTGGGAAGGGCTTTAAATGGTAAGAATAATGAGTTCTTGCTTTACATTCTTTCAGCTATGGAATAAGATGATCAGACCAGCTCCCTAGAAAATTATTTTGCAAGTTGTATAAAGAATGAGAGAAATAGGAATCACAGAAACCAATTTAGAATGCTCCCTCAATAATCTGGGTGAGAACTAATAAGGGATTAAAAGAACTAGGGTAGAGTGGAACCTTTGTGTGTAGAGAATGGGGCAGAGTGGAATGCTATTGGACAGAAGAATGGGATAAGAGGTAGAAACTCACTGTTAATGGTAGGGAAAAGGGAAAGAATAAAGGAGGAATCCTTGGTTATCCTTCTAGGGAACTGGGAAGATAGCCGTACCTTCAACAGAAATGAAGGGAAGAACAAGTTTGAGCAGAAAAATAAGAAATTCTAATTAAACATGTTGAGCTTAAGAGGCTGAGAGGACATCTAGAGTTGTCCTTTTTAAAAAAAAAAATTTTGTCCATGGTTGCATGATTTTTGTTGTCTCCTTCCCCTCTTCCTTCCCTTCTCCCAGAGTTGACCAGCAATTCCATTGGGTTACACACACACACACACACACACACACACACACACACACACACACACACACATTTTATCACTAAGAGGACATCTAGATAGAGACTTCAGTAGACAATTTTTGAAGGCAGCTTAGACTTCTAGAGAAGAACTAAGAGTGAGTCCTAAAGCATTTGCCCTGCTTTGTGTGTGTGTGTGTGTCTCATCTTTAAACTGAAGTGTATAAAAATCATGTCCCTCAGAACTACATGTCCTATCTGGATATGTTATGAACTAAGACAACTGGGAAAGAAATTCACATTTTTTCTCTACTGTATTAACAAAGATTATTAAATGAAACATTATTATTCCTAATGTGATATTTTTGTGGCAAGAGCTTTCCATTACTGTATCAGTTTCTATCCCACTATCAGTCTCATTCTTATTGATTAGGCAGTTAGTTCTATTCAATTATTCAATCATAATCAATATTTTAGATGTATAGGACATAAAAACTTGGCATATTCTTATCAGACTTATTTCATATTCCTATAATTTGAGAAGATAGTTCTATTTTGTCCTATTTACTTATACAAACATGATTGTCTTTAGTTTTAAACTCTACTGCCATTCCTCCATCCTCATAGAATTCTGCTGCAAACTACAGGAATACATCTGAAAGATGGGCAAATTAGTTGTATCCTTGACAAAGGTACATATAAAGAATCAATTGAAGTGAGAGTGACCACAGAGTCATTGAATGGTAGGGCTGGAAGGGGTTTAAGAAATCACTTAGTACAAATCAAATTCTCCATAATACAGATAAGAAAACTTGAGGTCTAATGTCTTGAAGGTACTTTAAATGAATTCAGTGGTTATATGGGCCATACATTAGCTTCAGAGGAAAACAAAAAACAAAAAACAAGACAAGTTCTGCCTTCTAGTAACTTGCCCATGAATGAGCACACAAGTGAATTGCTACAGCAATACTAGAACCAGTCTCTGCATTTTAGTTCCACGATCATTTTACTAAAATATACTGCTATGCCACAACTATTTCAAACAATCTTAGTACTGATGCAAGACCAAGAATTTTGTGAACTGTCTTCCAAGATTTTTGAAGAAAAATCTGTCATTATTTGTGAATCTCTTAAGAGACTGCGACCACTTTCATTATCTAACTTCACTTAAAGGTGTTTTATAAAATTTTACATTTCTATTTAGATGTTTAATATTATTTCCCTCACTTAGACACTCACTGTAGGCAAGTATTTTTTGATGTAAAAGGAAAGAATTTAGAATTATGAAAAAGGAAGGCTATGAAGTAGTCAAATACTTGTTCCCCAGAGGAACTGAATCAACAGATAGGAATTGTATTCTAGAATACTCTCCATTTTTCCTCCTTTACATTAAGGGAATGGCTGCACAAAATCAAAGACATATAGGAAAGATCAAAAGGATATTTGTGTGTTTCCCTTCAGTTTTCTGGATTTCAGAAGGATAATCTATTACAAAAAACTAGAGTAATCTATTGTCAGCATTTAAACATTGAAATTATCCTCAGAAATACAGCAGCAAAATATATGTAGAACCCAGTGGAATTGCTTATCAACTCCTGGAGGGGAGAGGGAAGAAAGGAAGGAGACAACATGAATCATGGAACCATGGGAAAAAAATTGTAAAATTAAATTAAATTTTTTTTAAAAAAAGAAATACATCAGCAACCTTTAGGTGGCCCAAATTGGTCTCGATAAAATAGCTGATGGACTTTCTTGAAGCCACATACATTTATCAGGGGCTTCATTTAAAACTATATTACTGGGGCAGCTGGGTAGCTCAGTGGAGTGAGAGCCAGGCCTAGAGACAGGAGGTCCTAGGTTCAAACCCGGCCTCAGCCACTTCCCAGCTGTGTGACCCTGGGCAAGTCACTTGACCCTCATTGCCCACCCTTACCAATCTTCCACCTATGAGACAATACACCGAAGTACAAGGGTGTAAAAAAAAAAACTATATTACTTTCAGAACAGTCAAGTGCTGCAATAGATAGAACACCAGGATTGGAGTTAAGAGGACATAAGTTCAAATTTGGCCTCTAAAGCTTTCTGGGCAAGTCACTTAACCTGTTGCCTAAAATAATAACAACAACAAAAATAATAAACATATTACTCTGTATGCTCATACACACTCTACTAGCTGAGGCATACTTTTTGATGATACCTAGATTTCATAATGAATTTAAGTGGTTTCACATGAGAGGAAGAATAAAAAGTAAATCAAGAAATACATGCTGAAAAGAATAGAGCTTTTACTTATTTAAAAAAAAGGGGGGGGCCGGGAGGGGTTCAGTATGACCTGTAATTTAAGTTTTCCAGTCTTCACGATTCAAATCAAAGCCTCTTATCATCTTCTTTTTTTTCTTTTTTTCTTTTTTTCCTAAAACCCTTACATTCTGTCATGGAGTCAAAACTGTGTATTGGCTCCAAGGCAGAAGAGTTGTAAGGGTAGGCAATGGGGGGGGGAGGGGAGGTCAAGTGACTTGCCCAGGGTCACACAGCTAGGAAGCGTCTGAGGCCAGATTTGNGGTGGGGAGGGGCAAGTGACTTGCCCAGGGTCACACAGCTGGGATGTGTCTGAGGCCAAATTTGAATGTAGGACCTCTGGTCTCAATCCACTGAGCTACCCAGCTGCCCCCAGCATCTTACCTTCTGCTGATTTTTTTCAACTAATTCCTCTAACCACTCAGACTTTATTTTTAAAATGAAAAGAGAAAAAATATATTGGTATATATCTTCTAAATTCATCATCTGTCCCTGGTCTAACTTTTAAGTCAGAACAAAAAGTTCAGAGCTAGAAGCTGTAACAAGGCTTTTTCTTAAAAATATTTTATTTTCCCAATTACTTATAATAACAATTTTTCACACGTTCTATGAAGTTATAAGATCCAAACTGTCTCCCTTCCGTCCTTCTCAGAGATTATAAGCAATTTGATCTGGGTTATACAATTTATTATCATACAAAACATTTTTTTTTCTTTTTAGAAATAATCGCTACAATAGACCCTATTTAGTTAGAGCTAACATAAAAACATAAAAAATATAATCTTTCTTAAATTCCTGGACTTTCTAGAATCATCCTTGGGAAAAAGAAGCACTGTACATAAGATTGAGAATGGAGAATTTGTTTTAATTATCCTAGATTTGTTTTGAAGATTACTCAGTTGCAAATTGTAGCAAATGAGCCATAGGGTCTAGTAAGTAATTCTTGGATAAATTAGTAATATTAGTTTACATTTAAATGTTCCTTGGTGATATAAAACACTTTCACATTCATGGTCTCATTTTAGACTTACAGCTAACTTGTAAGTATTATTATTTCTATTTACTGAAAGGGAAATAGGGACATAGATAATTTAAGTTACTTGCTCAATGATAAGAGACAGAAGCAAGTTCATATCTAGATTTTTCTGACTTTATATTCTTTATTTTTCCCACTATTATCAACCAGCCTAAGAAGAAACTAAAAAAAAAAAAATCACATTAAAAACAAACAAAAGGCAGCTAGGTAACTCAGTGGATAGAGGAAGGTCTGGAGTTGGTTATTCTGAGTTCAAATATAGCCTCAGACCCTTATTAGCTGTGTGACCCTGGGCAAGTCACTGAAACCCAGTTGCCAAAAAACACCAATGCAGGCATTATAATTGAAAGAGTACAGATTTCTGGGTCAAAAGAAATGCATTTTCATCCTACTCTACTATTATATGACCACAGGCCAATTGTTTTATCTCCCTGGTCTTCAGCATCCTCAGATAAAACAACCAGTTTGAACTAGATTACAAGTAATAGCATTTCCAAGTCTAAAACTATGATGAAAAGCTACTACAGAAGAAACTTTGCAAATAGATTATAAATTAAGTTTTAAAATAAATCAAAATAAAAAATTAACATTTTAACCATTTGCTAGCCTACCAAGACTGCAGGCGATCCATTCCACATAATCAGGATAAGGATGGGGTTAGACCTGTGATGGCATTGGTACAGGGATCTCAAGAGAAGAACAAACTCCCTCTGTCAATGGAGATCTGTGCTTTCTTTACATCTCATCACTTACCAGTGTGATATGAATAATATACTCAGTGCATAAATACTCTGGGAAAACCCACTAAGAAACAGTAATGTTTGTAGTAAAAAAACTTTGTATATATGTTCATACTTTACATTAAGCAGAGGACCATTCTATTTCAACTAAAACTACCAGAAGATAAGGAAACAACATTCCAAAAACATTGAAAGAAAAGCTACAAACGACGGCTGCCATGGTTTTGATTGCTATTCCTGCCAGGTTTTCCTAGACTTAATGTATAATTCCATAAAGAACCAAATAAACAACCTGAACCAAAAAATAAATAGATAATTCATTCTCACCTCATGATATTATTGGTTTTTAAATGTATTATTTGACATCTTTTTTTTCCTGTATATTGTATTTTAAAGTTGAAACTGCTTTAGGAGCCAATATCTAATTCTGCAAATACATGCTGAAAATTCAATATGCTATTAGAAAAATTTAATAAAGATTATTAGCACTGTTTGTGGATTTTACTTAAATGTGAGTTCTTTGTGGGGAAAGACCATCTTTAAAATCTGTGTCCCATAGAGTACCTAGAATAATACCTAATACATAGCAGATGATTAATATATTTTTGTGAATGAAGGAACATAAAATCTCTTTACTGTATTTACTTCCCACTTCAGTGTAAAGGATTAAGCACTAACAACCTCTCCCAGCCTTGATGAAGCTGTTTTCTTCTGTTGGACTTAACTTAATATGTATTCTGAAAAAGCAAATAGACTTGGTCCCAGAAAGGACTTGACTGGTAAAATAAGAACCATTTCCATTCCTAGTTTCTTTTTTTTTTTCTTTTAAGATTCATTTTCTTAAAACTAGCTCAGCTAAAGAATTTCAAAATAAAATTAGGTAGTTAGTTAAACATCCAGATTTTTATTCTCCCTTTACTTCCAACCCCTAGTTATGAGGTTTACGATAAAAAAGACAGAATCCCCTTTCACATGGTACATGCTATCCAACTCCTTCATTTTTCCCAGTTTTCTCTGTAGATTTACTTATAAATCTGGCTCCAGCCACATCTAAAGTCCTAAGGTCTGATTCCTGACCTCAGTTATGTTAGTCCTTCCCTGCTGAAGAACAACCCTGTTGGATCACTGACTTGCTATTATTCTATGGTTAATAGGCCTGACCTGTGCAATATTTTTTATCTGGCTACATTCCTATCTCTAAATTCTCTATTTTGAATGAATACCGATTTTGTGACATGAAGTCTGCTATATAATGAAATGCAAACAATGAAAAGGCTAAATCAGTTTACAAAAAATCTATTTGTCAAACAGTGTGGAGATGCTCCCAATTTAGTCTGGGCAGTTCATGCAGCTCTTGATAAGGGAGTTAAAAACAGAGCAGTGTCACTGAATGAAAATAAAGGTATCTACGCCAGGGATGCGTTTTTCTTGGCAAAGTCTTTGCTGTAACTTGTGGCTAATTAAGTGCCTTCTGCATGTGTGGGTGCATGTATATGTCACACTTACACAGACACACACACACTACACATACAGACACACACAGAAAAAATCTTGTATTCCTTAGGAATTTTCTTATAAGGGACTGAATGGTTAAGAGAGAAAAAAGCATCAAGACCTTCCCAAGAACAGCCCCTTATGTCACATTAGCATTTCTATGCAGCTTCATAGGTTTGACAATAAAGCAAATGGGGCTGCCTTATCTGGACAATTCTGGACAATAGAGATTTCTAAACCATACAAAGGAACAAGCTTTACATTCCACATTCAACATTCCAAAATGCTTCCTGGTAGAGCAATCCCACCTCAAACCCCAGTGGATTATATATAACTTGATAAACACCTGTCCGAAAGGGTCGCTGAAGGTCCAGATTAATGACAACAAAAATTCAAAGGCATTGATGTTTTATTCCTTCCTTCTAATAATGTCCAAATCCCTTCAGAATATTTTATTAGTGAAGTTTTTTGGTAGGGTTATGGGGAGATACTACCCATTTGTTGAAGTGAGTTTTTAAAATCAATAGACTTTACTAATTCTACCTTGATAGTATGGCCATTTCATTTGGCAGAAGTCAAAACACTGTTAATTTTCAGGTGAATTTAGGCATTTTCTCATTTGAGAAATTGATCTCTACACCACAGACCCAAATTTATAATATCCTGTTATTTCCCCAGCTTCCTTCTTATCCCTACTCATAAATGGAAAGAGACTAGGTAGGATAATGAAGGAACCTCTACTAGAAATATCATGGAGCCACCACTAAGGTCCTAAAAGCTTTTGGAAGGAAGGTAATATGGAAGAACAATTATTTATTTCTATATGCAAATTTAGCTGGAGAAAATGTTCCCTTCCCCAAACAATTGTCTGCAGTCCATAGTTTCTTAGAGCTAGAACTGACCATCTACATCACTTAGTCTATCTCCCTCCCTGAATTCTCCCCCTTCATTTTAACATGAGGTTAAGTGATTTGGACAGAGGTTAAGTGATCTGATCAAGGTCACACAAGGTAGCAAATGGCAGAAGCAGAATTTGAACCCCGGTCCTCTGACTCAAATCCTAGCATTCTTTCTACCTTACTTCAACAACTTAAATGGGGATATTTCCCAAGCCTTTCCATACTTGACCAAAATTCAAAAAGGAAAAATGAAAAGGTCACCAATGTTTCATGCTTGATTGTGCATATATACCAGAACTAAATGTGAAAAATAGTTAAAATGTGTTTACATTGCCCTCTGGTGTTGGACCTACCAAGACAACAAAATCCCTACTATTATAACCTCAAAAGGAGATTCTCCCTTAAAGAAAAAGGTATTTAATGGAAAATGCAACATCTTCCAAATAGATATTTGAGTTATTCTGAGTTGAATCTCAAACTCCAACAATAATTGTTCTGGAGACAGATCCTCCCCATGCCAAGTTACAGACTCTGAATGATTTGTATTCAGAGAGCATTTGTAATTTTTCAAAGCATTTTAACATCATGGAATACAGCCATCCTCTGAGGAATGAAGAAGACATTATCACCGTTTTAGGTTGAATTTCTCCAGTTTCACATTTAAGATCCTGATCTTCAACTCAAAGACCAAATACAAGGAGTCATCATGGTCCTTTCTAATCCCCCTAGTTTGTTCCACACAAGAAAGGCTAAATTATTTTTCTGAAGGTCATAAGGTTTAAAAAGTGGCAGAACTAGTAGATAGCAGGTTGCTTAACCTATCAATAACTAAAATAATGAGGAGATACGATAGCAACTCTTAATCTAAGAAGGCATCATTAGAAACAGAACATGAATCTCTATATCTTTTCTTGGTGGGTCAAAAAGATATTACAAAAATATATATAAGTTTTGGGAATAAAAGGAGAAAGGCAAACATATTTGATTATTTTACATTTTAAAACATGGAACTATTATATCTGTACTTAGGAAGACATAAAGTACCTGTATGAATTAGATCCTTTATCCCCCAAAGTACCTGGCTAGATTTAAGTATCATCATTATGTTCTGTTTGATTTCCAATGGTGGGCGGGAGCAGGCATCAACCATTAACTTCAACTTGAGAACAAAATCACAAACACACTCACAATCTATCAATGGATGATCAGCAATAATAAAAGTATCTAGGAGCCTAAAAAAGATAGCACTTTTTAAAGCACATGTCTCAGTGGCATTTAGTGACTTAAATCTTGAAAAGAATCTGAATTGTTATTAATCAGGGCCCAATTTGTACTAGATGACACACAGGACAATTATTTATATAGTAAAAGATAAATTTTATTGAACTCTTTATGGCTGTAAGGGAACTTAAAATGGGCATTGTTTGAAACTTTTTTCACAAGTAGTCATATTTTCTGGGTAGTTTATTTCGTCTCCAAGACTTTAAATATATAGCTTTGAAACAAATAAAATCAGGTCTTGGCATTAATTTCCTTTGTAAGTGAATTAAAGCAAGTTGATGATATACTTTAATTCCTTAACCCTTCTTTAAGTCTGATTCAACTGAAAATGTAGCAGATAATAGATTTACTTCACTAATACTCCTAATCTCTTGTTGTGTAATGTAATTAATCAGGATCCTCTACCAGTAGCCAAATATTTTTACTTAAGGAAAGGGATGAGAAACCCCAGTTACAGTGGTGATGTTAGGAGAAGGCTTGGTCAGGTAAAAAAAAAAAAAAAAAAAAGAAGAATGTTGTGTTTGTGGAGGGTGTCAAAAACAAGATACAGCCTCTGTCCCCAGGTGGCATAACATCTAGTTGGTGAGACATTAATGGAATGGTCCCCAAAACAACATAGTTAACAAACAAAAGTTAAATAATATGTAAATAGAACCCTAGGCTTGGAATCATAAAAAGTCATCTTCCTGAGTCCAAATCTGACCTCAGATATTTACCATATGTGGCCCTGGGCAACTCATTTAACCCTGTTTGCCTCAGTTTCCTCATCTGCAAAAATGAGCTAGAAAAGAAAATGGCAAACCACTCAATGTCTTTGCCAAGAAAACCTCAAATGGAGTCACGAAGAGCTGGAAAAATGACTGAGCATCAAAACCTAAAGGCAAAGGGACGACCTTATTTTCTGATCTTAAAGAAGACTTCCAAATCATTTAATCAAGAAAGTCTTATGTTACACACATATAATCATATTCATAAGCAGTTACAATAGTTTATGAGTATAAACTACAATACCAGATGCGCTCAATAGCCCTTGAATAATTTTGTCTTCCAGAAAGACTTCTGATACATGAAAAAATAATAAAGACCTGGTTTGCACCCATGAAGGTTTTAATAAAAGTATGTTAAATGAAGAAATGAATGAAATCAGGTGATATATACAAAGGAAAGCCGAATAGGACGTATAAAGGTTATTTGCTCATCTTACCATCTTTTTGTTTCTGGCAATACATGCTGTGTTACTTATGAGTAGTCTCTTTTTGGTTATAAATGTGTCCCATCTTCCATCTGTTTTTCTAGCAATATTTCTGGCGTACTGCCACTGTAGCTACTTCAGCCTTCATGATGTCATTTGACTTGGACTTCTCTCTCCATGTGAGATCAGGAATATAAACTTTTCTATATTTCTTTGTCCAGATTTCAGTTTGGGTGCTATCTTCTTAGTAAGAGCCTACATTTCTGCTCTAATTATCAGAGCTGGCAGTATATACTTTGTAGTGTCATGAAACTGTCTTTGTAGACTTCTAAGGACTTAGCACTGAGCCTCAACTTTTCATTTTACATCTGCCTTGCAGGGGCCAATTTCAATTAAGTTCCATAAAGTTTTTTGAATATTAAAGTTAATAACCTTCATAGGTTAGTTTCTCATATTAATTTTCTTTTTTGTTTCTTCATTTCCTTGAGTTAGGTCTCAATTTGGAATGTTATTGCTATTCCACCTCAATTTTATGTCAATGTCTTACTCTAAAATCCGGGACATGTCTTAGCACATAAAAAAGGAAAGTTTGCTCTTAGTTTGCTTGTGGCAATAAAATTATGTGATATTGATAATAAATTTTACTATTCCTACAGTAGAGTCTGTGTGGTATATAGATGAAAATATTTGCTTTATCCCAGACTGATAAAAATGTACATATCAACAAGGTTACACTAATTCCATAATAACAAAAATCATAATTACAGACAGAAAATACTAAGTAGAAGAGCAAATTCAAATATTATAATTTTAAGGCACAAAAATTCCACCTCAGTCCAGTTTTTTTTTATTTCCTGAAGTCGTTCACTTTCAGAGTAGCTCTTCTTAAAGCAATATGGGAGCACGAATAAGCCTTATCCTAGAAATGATATAACTTACTCATCTTCTGAAGATGAAACTTCTATTTTAGATCATCTGAACACTATTTGGACACTGAAACATTAATTTATTAGTAAATGATAAACTGACTTATCTAAAATAAACATGAGGGGGCAGCTGGGTAGCTCAGTGGATTAAGAGCCAGGCCTAGAGATGGGAGGTCTTAAGTTCAAATCTGACCTCAGACACTTCCCAGCTGTGTGACCCTGGACAAGTCACTTGACCCCCATTGCCTACCCTTACCGCTCTTTTGACTCCAAGACGGAAGGTAAGGGCTTAAATAAATAAAAAAATAAATGGATAGATGGATGAATGAATGAAATAAAATAAAATGAAATGAAATGAAATAAAATAAAATAAACATGACATGAAAAACTAAAGAAACCCACAAAGTTCTTAGGTATTAGTTTGTCAGCCTTGCAATGATAATGTGAAGCAGTGTCCCTCCCATGTAAATAAAATACTGTATATATATACTTTGCTTCAAATCATTCAACTTCTATTTACTAAAAATGTCATTAGTAATGAAGGTTTTAATAGTTATCTCATCCTAGAGATTAATTTTCATTTGGATTTTGCCTCTAATGTAGCCAAAGAGTTATAGACTCCTTAGATGAAACAGTCTTTTACAAAATTTTTGGCCAGAATCTGGTGTTACAACACAAGAGTATTGCTTCTGACATTCCTATAGCTGATGAACAATAACAAAAACAATGCAGAATGATGAAAGGGATTATTAAACCTAAACTTGATTTGGGAAAAATATATAAAGCATGAAACTGACAAATGTTTCAAAAGCTCCTAATCTTAATATCAAGTGATGTTGGTTCGCACTCCATCTGAATTAAGTATTATAAAAACCCTATCCAATTAAAAATTCTGTCCATTAAAACTATTTTACCTTTAGTAAGGTCCTACTGCAATGAGTCATCATATCATGGCAGTGACCTCACAGTTTCGATGGCTCTGCCAGTGAAATACAAGCTTCAGCAGCTTCTAATAAACTAAAAAGACTGGCTTTTGAAGTAGAGAGTAGAGTGAAAGGGTTGAGCCTAACTAAATTCAGAGCTGTTTATCATAGATGATGAATTTCTTAGTAAAAATAACTTATGGAGACTCTTGGAGTAGTTATTATCTGTTGGTAGGGAAAATAACCACAATGATCATTTAGTTCAATTCTTTCACTGTAAAAATGAGAAAACTGAAGCCACAAGATGTCCAGTGATTTGTCCTAGGTCACACAGATATCTAGTAAAGAAAGCTAGTTCCAAAGTCCAAGTTTTTTGACTCAGGCTAACATGCTTTCAAGTATCTCACTGTGTCCCATGGGTTAAATTACATTTAGAACATAAATAAGTGCTGGCATGATAATGTTTTACTTGAGTTCCTCTTTGAGCTATAGTGACAACTCTGTTCATAACACCGGAATGGAACATAATGGTATTATCTCAAACAACAAATCTAAATTAGGGACCAGTACATTCCCAAAACAAGATTCAATCGCCCTCCCTTCCTTCTTTAATCCCTACAAAACACATCATTATTAGTGGTGAGATGATGTTGACAAAATTCTCCAAGTAAAATGCTATCCCAAACATAGACCATTATTATTAAAATAGAATAGTTTTATTTCTATAGATTGGACTTCATAAAAGTTGAATGATAGGCTTTTATAAGAAGAGGATAGCATTAGAAGCTGTCAAAAGGGCTTGATGACTCCTTTCTTTAAGCTGGGAATTTACAGCGTGAATTAAGCCCTGCTTACAACTTGGTCTGCCAAATTCCTTAACAAGCTCCATGCTTCAGAAATCAGGTATTGTTTCCTGATGCACAGGACTAAGACATTGAAGGGTATGAATATTTGCAATGCTTGAATTAAGAAATGTTGTCTATTCTTGCTGGGTCCCAGTTGATTTCCAAAGTGATATAACAAATTATGTAGCAAAATAAAAAGAAAAGTACAACAATCAGAAAATGTTGTAGCAAATAGTTGTTACTACTAATTATGATAATTGACTTATTCTCTTCGTACTTTATTGAACCATTTTCTTATGCAAGAAACTCATTCCCTCTTACTTTCACCTCCCACAGATTGACCAAGTCTGTCAATTTTATCTCCATCCTAAATCTTTTCATACATCCCCTTCTCTCCTCTGACATGGACAAGAAGCTAGTGCAAGACCTTATTGTGACAGCCTTCTGATGGGTCTCCTCTTAGCTCACTCCAGTCTTCAAATACATTTTGACTCTGTCACCTCTATCCACTCCAAAAAAATTTTACTGGCTCTTTTATTGCCTCTAAGATCAAATATAAAATCTTTTGGGGGAGGAACTCTTTAAAAAATTTGTTATTGTAATGCAAAACACACTTCCATATTGGTCACTATTATAAGAGCAAAGTCAAACATAACTAACCTTCCCAAAATAAAATTAAAAATACCCTGATGTGAGAGACAACTCCAACAATTCTTTCTCTGGAGCAAATATAAAATCTAGTTTGGCATTCAAAGCCATTCATAACCTGTGCTTTCCACTACCACTCCAGTCTCCACACCTCCATATATGCTCGCCTCCTTGTCATTCCTTGAACATCTCCCAACTGGACATTTTCAGTATCTGTGTCCATGCCTGGAATGTTCTCCCTCTTCTGACTTCCCTGGTTTCCTTCAAGTTTGCACTAAAATCTTACCTTCTACAAGAAATCTTTCCCATTTTTCCTTAATTCTAATACCTTCCCTCTATTCATTATTTTGAATTTATCCTCTGTCTAGCTGGTCTGTACATAGTCATTTGCAGGTGTCTGTCCCAATAGGCTGAGATGATCTTCTGTCTTTTTATCCTCAGAACTTAGCACATTGGTTGGCACTTAATAAATGTTTACTGACATTAGGCTATATTCAACATGAGTCCATCATGGTGACCGTGCCATGGTTTAGGATTATATCCTGTAAACATAACTGGATTTGGAGTCTGAGAACCTGGGATCAAATCTGGGGTCAGTTGCTCACTCCCTCTGTGATGGTGGAAGTCCTTTAACCTTCCTTGATCTCAGTTGCTTCATCTTTAAAATGAAGGCATTGGGCTAGATGGTCACTGAAGCCCCTTTTGACTCCTTATTTGTGATCCTAATGTAATATATGATGGGAAAAAGAGGGAGATGGGTCAGATAGCAAGAGCAGGAGATTGCTGTATTGTACAGCTGTTTGCTGCACTGGTCCCCATCATGAGAACTAAAGGAAGGATCTCTAGCTTGGTGGGTCAACTCTCTGTAAAGAATTATGAGAGAAAGAAAAAATCTCAAATGTAAAATGTCAGACAATAATTGTCAAAAATTGGGTCTACATGTAAATGAAGAAAAATTTAAATGTTTAAAAAAAAGAATTTCTGGGAGAACATGGATATACAAGGTGAGAAGGAATGGAGAGGTCATTTTTTACTATTTGGAGGAAGAACAAACACTAAAACCATACCTCTAGGCAGTAGGTTTACAAAGATGAAATAAGAACAGTCCTATCATTTTAGAGACTTAGGATCTAATTGTGAAAATGGGGGGCTGAGAAGAGGGTAGCTAGATGGTACAATGGATAGAGAGAGCTGGGCCTGGAGTCAGGAAGATTCTTTTTTCTGGGTTCAAATCTGGCCTCATACATTTCCTAGTTGTGTGACCCTGGGCAAGTCACTTCACTGTGCCACTGCCTCAGTTTCCTCATCTGTAAAATGAACTGGAAAAGGAAAAGAAAAACCATTCCAGTTTCTTTGCCAATAAAATCCCAAATGGGGTCATGAAAATTTGGACACAACTGAATAACTAAACAACAAATAGAGAAAAAGGAATTAGATACACACAGTTTTGATACCAAAGTCATGGCAAATCTTTCTTTGTTATTACTGAAAGAGGAAAATAGAATATTAAATACTAGAAAGAATTATGGCAATTAGGAGTCCAAAGTTAAAAGATGAGTTTTCAGGGGCAGCTAAATAACTCAGTGAATAGAGAGATAGTCCTAGAGACAGGAGGTCCAGGGTTCAAATTTGGCCTCAGATACTTCTTATCTGTGTGACTTTGGGACAGTCACTTAACCCTAATTACCTAGGCCTTACCTTTCTTCTATCTTGGAGCCCATAATTAATATCCATTCTAAGGGTTAAAAACATTTTTTGTTAAGGTTTCAGATATAATCTAACCTTTCAATCCTGGTAAAGTTACTTATTTTAGAGCCTTGATTTCTTTTCTGAAATGACAGAATTCATTAGACATTAGTTCACAGATTTAGAGCAAGAAGGGACCTCAGAGGTCACATAATCCTGCCCCTTCATTTTAAAAATGAGAAAAGAGACGCAAGTAATCACGTCATGACTTGTCCAAGGTGGCAACCCTGGAACTGGAACCTAATCCTTCTGACTCCAGATTCAGGGATAATTTCCACAGTCAAACCAATGTGAATTTTCTTTCCAGTTCCTTGATTGCATGATACAAATAAAAGTCTTTATTTAAGAGCAGAAAAGATTTTGGAGAGGGCTATTTCAGCCAACTTTTTGTAAACTACCTCATTCTTCTAGTTTTACTTATGTCATGTTGAGGTTAGTGACCCAGAGCATGGCACGACTGGAAAGGATGCAACTTATTAAACAGCAAGAGAAGAAAGTGGGCCACACAAACAGGAAATAATCATAAGACATGGCAGATGATTGTGGTACGCTGGGATGCACTGCATACCCTTGGAGGCAAGGACAGTGCAAAACAATGACCTATCCAATTATTTCTATGCTTATTTTTTTCCTCACCCTTCAGTTGACTATTTCAGGAACAGGAAAGCACCGTCTTAAATCAAATCTCTCATCCATCCCTTTTAATTCTTTTAGGCATACTCATTTTATTCTGATCTCCTGTTTCTGGCAGAACAGAGAACAACTCAGCAGGCACAGAAGAATCCAGCAACAATCCATTTAGAGGGTGCTTACACACACAGGTACTACATCTCCTTTTTTACCCTCCCCTTTTGTACCATTTCATAAGGTTTAATTAACCATCCCCTGTGGCAAACTGCTAGTTAGCAACTGATGCCATCATGGGCACCAGGACAAATCAAATCCTGTTGACCAGTGTTCCTCATTTGTTTGTGTTGTCTCTCAGGTTCCACAAGTCTATACCAATGGGCACCTGTTAAAGCTGCTTCAACTAAGCTGTTCTGCATTTGTCTGGCTGGATTTGGACTTCCTGGATCCCTGACTGAATACAAAGTGATTAGAAAAACCAGTGTTTGGCAACAAGCACAGTGGGGAGTACACTGTGTGTTGGTATACAAGAGCACAATGTGTTCTTCATAACATCTCTAAGGAAGCTTGCTGCTAGAATCTCTGTGCTGTTGAGATCAAAATGGTCTCCTTTGTTGTCAGCTGTTTAACAGCAGCTGTTTAATGTAATTCCAAATGATCCGCTTGAATGAAGTTGTCATTCTTGCAATTCACTTTAATGTAGTTAAAAAAAAAAAAAAAGCACAAGCATGTTATTTTCATTTTTTTAAACTACCTGCATTAAAATTTTTCCCTAGCCAAACTATTTTTCAAAAATTACTGTTGTCAGGGAAAAAAAACTGTAAGTATTTGGGGTGGGGAAATATTGTTTTCTATTTTTAAAAGTAAAGTATTAAATATCTATTTTGGCATTTTCTAATGAATTACTGAAATGCCAAGATGCAATTATGTCCACTACCCCCACCAAAAAAAATCCACTAACAAATTGATTTTGTAAAAAGAAAAAAAGTATCCAATTCCATAGCCCACCTTATCTCTGTAACTGATAAGTAATGATATCTAAAATTAATATAAGCTCTTTATTCTGAAGAGTACTCTCTGTTATCACTTACTATCTTATCCTCAAACAACCTATCAAGTAAGTAAATGTATATATTACATGTTCTCTCTGTGTCTATTTTGAAATCCAAATATTAATAAATTAACATCACCTGAAGAAAGCTCACAAAATTATCCATTATCCCATTTCTTCGATTGCCGCTTATCACCATTTATAGTTATTTAAAACAAAAGTCTGTTTGAACATGGTCAAAAACACAGCAACAGCTCTATGAAATTTTTGCAATTTTCATATGGACAATAGAGGGCACTAATGCTTCTAATCTGACAAAAGTATCACATCAGAAAGAACAAAACAGTAACACTATTTGTGGAATGCCATCCAGATCACCTACCTATACATTTAATTTAATCTAGAATCTTTTCTCTGTGTCTCCCAAAGTTTTCTTTATTTCTTTTTTATCAATCTATGTTCCAATTTTAAAAGTAGTACTTTTAAAATCCTACCTTAAGAAAAACACATTTTTATAAAGCAATAGTTTAATCTTTTTTTTTCCCTACTGCTGACTTTTTTTATATTTAGGGTTGTTCTCAGGTCACCCATACTTTCTTACCTTTACTTTCCTTCTTCCTAATCCTATTTAAATGCAAGCTATTCTCTGGATATGTCTTTCCTAGCCCCTTGCTTAAAAGAAATTAAATTAAAAACCCTATGGGTTACAGCCAGTGAATTTATATCCCAGTTGCCTCCTGACCAATGACATAGTAGCTACCAAATATCACAAATAAACGTTACCAGTCCACCACCATAAGGCAAGCTTACTATGGCTAAATCTTTACAAAGATTTATTTTTTTCTTTTAACTTAGCTCTATAACAATTTAAGCTGTCTCACTTGCCTCAAATGAGATGCATCATCCATATCTCTGATGTGCTTTTTGTAAAAAAAGAAAAGCATTCATATAAAATACCTTAGGAAAGTGCTCGGTGTTTAACCATTTTCTCACCATAAAAGCTAAAATCACCTAATCAGAAAACACTTTATCATTTTATACTGAATGGTTCATATGAACATAAAACTCCATTTAGCACTGCTACCAGCTATCATCATCTACCCTTTTAAAATGCTTACCCATCTTCCTCATTGCTATTCAAAGAAACAGATTTATTTCTCACCCTGGATTTGGGAAATTTGGCAAGCTAGATTTAAAATGTATCCAACACCAGCCAGTGGATAGGTTTATTCTTAGATTCCTGACATGACTATGAGAAAATGGGGCAGTATATTTCTCTAAAACAAGAACATTTCTTTGGAAACCAAGAATTCGACTGTTATATACATTAAACAACCTAAGCCCGGTGAGGTAAGAAAAGGTAGATGGGGAGTCGGTGAACCAGAGTCCAAATCCTCTAATGCTTAAGAGATAGGTGACTTCCACTAACTGGACCTCAGTTTTCTCATCTGTAAAAGGAGATTTGGAAGATGTTGATTCATCAGTCAGCTTGTCAACAAGCATTAAGTGGTTACTAGAGCCTAGAGACTTGCAGGGCAAACCCCTGAGAATATTAAGGAAAGAAAATATATTGCCCTTTCCCTGGAGGAGCTCACATACTAATGGGGGAGACATATAACTTACATATATCCAAGATACAGAGAGAAGACAGAACGTGATCTCAAAAGGAAGGGACTAAGAAGTCATCAGAAAATGTCTCCTGAAAAAAGGAAGAAGCAAGTCAGAGAAGCTTTGTAGAGGCAAAGCAAAGCATCTCAAGAAATAGATAGTGCAAAGGTAGAGGCTGGACAGGATTGTTTGTGTAATTCTAGAATTCGTGGTAGAGTATCTAGAAGGTGAAAAAGTGTAGAAATATTGGAAAGACAGGAAGGGACCAGGTTATGAAGAGTTTTCAATGACAAGCCCATATTTGATCTTGAATATAATTGGGAACTCATGGAGTTTATTGGAGGGAGAGAGTATTGTACTATGAAAGAAGGCTGAGTACAGAATGGAAAGGCACTGAAAGAGATTGCAAACAGGGAGGACTGACCATTAGAAGTGATGTGATACATTACTGTGATACAGTCAAGGTGTGATATGATGAAATCCTTAGGGTCACAGAGAACTGAATGGGGAGATGTCAGGTTGGAGGAATGTTGTAGGAAGAAATGTTATGAAGGAACAAATGACAAGATTTGATGACAGACTGCATATGTGGGATGAGTGTGAGTCTAGAGATGAGAATAACACTGAGTTATACGACTGGGTAACTGGGAGACTGCTAATAGCCTCAACAATAATAAGGAAGTTGGGAAGGGGTGGATAGGGAATTGACAATGAGTTCTATTTTAGCTATTTTTAATTTGAGATACCAATTAGACATCCAGGTCACTATGTCTAAAAGGAAGTTGGTGATGAAGCCCTGGAGCTCGGGTGGGACTAAAGCTGTATGTCTAGATCTGAGAATCAATCAGCAAATAATATTGAATTTTTGAGGTACTTTTTAAAGATTGGTATGGAAAGTTAGTCAGAGCAGTTTCTGCTTTTGCTGCTACTGAGTCACCATCTTGACTCCCAGGAAATACTATTTAGCTGATGAGATCACAAGTGAGTTAGTACAGAGGCAGAAGATAACACCCAAGAATGAACCTTGGGGGGATGAGACACTGTCAGTGAGAAGACTAGGAAACTAACTCTTAAATTCCATCATCTTAATTAACTACTTACTTAATTGTGGAACTCTGAGCTAGACACTTAACCTGTTTGCCTTAATCCATTGGAGAAGGAAATGGCGAACCACACCCGTATCTTTGCCAAGAAAATCCCCCAAAGAGGGTCACAAAGTCAGATGTA
The DNA here is from genome assembly GCF_016433145.1 of Gracilinanus agilis. Lineage (NCBI taxonomy): Eukaryota > Metazoa > Chordata > Mammalia > Didelphimorphia > Didelphidae > Gracilinanus > Gracilinanus agilis. The sequence goes on from NC_058133.1 coordinate 123,912,659, forward strand.
ACTGAACAGGACTAGGAGTGTCTGTCATTGTTTAAAGTCATATCCATTCTTCATAACCTCTTTTCGGGTTTTATTGGCAAAGATGCTGGAGTGGTTGGCCATTTCCTACTCCAGCTCCTTTAGAGATGAGGAAACTGAAGCAAATAGTTTTACATGATTTGCAGAGTCACACAGCTAGTGCCTGAGGTCACATTTGAACTGTTTGAACAATGAACTCATTGAAGTCTTCCTTCCAGAACTCTATCCACTGTCACCTAATGGAGAGACTTTGGGAAGAATTAAGTCTGTTTCCACCCAAAAGGCCCAATTGGAGAAATACAAAAAAGCTCACAAAATTTAGCCAGAAACTCCATATCCACTCAAGCATCAGGTTTCTCAGGACAACTTCCATCACAACTCCCATCTTAGTTCCTCCCCCTTTAACTAATCAAATCAGCATTACAATAGCTTCAGGAAAGGGTGTGTTAAGAAATAGCCAAGGCTCCATTAATCATCCCAGCTACAAGCAAACTACCACTCCCCCTAGAGTAGTCTCAATTAGAATGTAGACTCCAGGAGGGCAGAGACCATCTTTCTCTTTTGTGTAAAAAAAAAAAATTGTGTAACATTTGAGAATACTAAACCTTAACAAATCATTTTTCCTTCATTCATTTATTCATGTGATTTGCCTCAGGTCTTACACCTAGGTCTTTGGACACCAATTCTGAAGGATCCTTCCACTACTGGTAGGGAAAAGGGATTTAATTTCATTTATTATTGTTGCTTAGGCTTTCAGATGTGTTAAAGTCTTTGTGACCCCACATTATTGTTGTCTTGGCAAAGATATTGGAATGGTTTGCCATTTCTTCTTCAATTCATTTTACAGATGGGGAAACTGAGGTGGACAGAGTAAAATGATTGGCCCAGGGTCACATAATTAGTAAATATTTGAGGCCAGATTTCAACTCAGGAAAATGAGCCTTCCAATGCCTCTAATTTCATTTAGGTCTTTTTAAAAAAAATCTTTGCTCTTCAAAATTTCAAAAAATTTATGAAAAAATTTTAGCAATCTTAAAACCAATAAGAAAACTCATGTCAACTATCCATAACATTCTTCCATTTTTCCCACTCTTCCTATAAGTCTCCTTTCTTTTCTCTTAGTCTATCTTTTTTTCCCCCTCTTTTTGAGAGTAACATTCATGGGCTTAGTATACTGGTTGGCATGACGTCAGCAAAAAAATTGTTGACCCTGGAATAAGAGGTTGTGTCAAAAACAAACTCTTCTAATTTGCTTCATTTGGAATGTATGTATATACATAAATAGGGATATATGGGATAAATGGTAAATGATATATCAATCATTTATGCTAGTGTAAAGAGTTGGAATTTGTGTAGAGGGGGAGGGTTTCTCTCTTTTTGGAGGGAACAATTTCCATCCTCTGTTGCTCTCCAGCAGCCATACGAGTTTTAGATTAGAGACTACTTCATAAATTACAAGTCACCAGAGTGAGAGTCATTATGTAGGAAAGAGAACTGCCATCTGGTCATCTACCCTCAACATGATAAAGGCCTCACATCATCTTTGCACAGTGGCTTAGTTAGTTTCAAGGGAACCACACAGCCATAGAGCTAACAGAAATGTTGATTTTTTTTTAAATTCTAGTTACTATGCTTAATCTTTTAACTATAGCATAAGTAATCCCTGAAAATATTATTCCCATTTTACTGATGGAGAAACTGAGGAACAGAAGACCTAAAATGCTTTTCTATATATCACACAAAGACAAGCATATATTTAATTCTGGCTTCAAGATCTTTTTTCTGGCAGCCAGTATTCAATCCCTCTTATCTTTTTTTTTTCCTTTAAAAAAAATTCAAATGCATTTCTTTTTTTTCCTTAAAGGATCTTATCTATGTCCATTTTAAATGCTATAGCAAAGAACAAAGTTCTCACTAAAACAGGTAGCTGTTTTGCAATAATTAATTCCAACTGTCACCAGAGGGGGAAAAATGTAGTAAGAGTAGCCCTTCCTATAAGGGCAGAGAGTAATACCATCCTAGTCGTCATTAATAAACAGACAAAGTAAATCACCCTTCCCTCCCTTGAGACAAATAGTAGACACTAAAACTTAAAATGGAAAAAAAAAAAATCAAAAGAAAGAGTGCCGTGTGGATTCAGTACTATTTGGTCTGCTAATTATCTCATCTTTATATTTTTTTTCTATTGAGAACCTTTTGTTTCAGAATAAATTTAATTATCTTCTCTAGATTCGAAATGAAAGGGAAGTGAAGCCAAGGGTGGAAGGTAGGTCTACTTGGAGGAACATGAAATCTTGATGCAGATTGCTTTCTCATTCTATGAGACTTGTCAAGTACCCTTCCAAATATCCAACACAGAGTTTTATCTCCCTTCCCCCCCCCCCCCAAGTCCTGGGATCTTTCTTTTGTATTTCTTGACATTTCAAGAATATTAGTGGATCACAATGGTTCTCCATCATTTATTCCTCACTATTATGACAAGTTCTCACTTTCTTTTTCAGAGGCTAACTGATGCACACTATAGAGCCCTGGACAGGAAGTCAAAAAGACTTGAGTTCAAATCTGAATTCAAACACTCACCAGCTATGTGATGCTGAGCAAGTTACTTACCTCTGTTTGCCTCATTTTCCTCAACTGTAAAATCGAGTTAATAATAGCACCTACCTCCAGGGTTATGGTAAGAAGAAAATAAGATCATATTTGTTTTTAAAACAGCATATAATACCTGGCACATAGGAGGTAACATGTAAATGCTTATTTCTCCCCATCCCTTCCCCTTCTCCTATTGTCCTTCATAGGTGCATCTCTGAGATGACATTCTTTAGGGAAAATTTTCCTCTAAATAATTCTTTTCAGTAATATGCTGTAACCTACTCACACCTACCACCTGCCTTTTTCCTGTTTGCTACAACTTTAAAACTTTGAGTCCCACCCATCCTTTTTGTCTTCCCATTAATCCAGGACAGAAGGTCCATGTAAGGTCCTAGGGACCCTTCTGAGCTTCATTTAAGATTTATTTCAAGGTTAACATTGGATCATGTAGGATGCCTATGTGTCCTGCTAACATACCCCCTTTAGATGAATGGAAACTTCAGTTTTCAGAGAAACTATACCATTTCAAGATTCACAACTCTTAACATGACAAGAAGAATATTGGTGTTAAAAATGCAAGCTGTTGTTTCAGGGATAGATTTAGATTCCTAAAAAAACCACTGAATAATTTGCTCCTCCTGAATTTTGGATTCATGATACTGACTAAATGTCTGCCTAGTGAAGCAATCAATGAGCTCTCAGTAACTACCTACTATGTATCAGATACTGTTGGGCAATGGAAATGTAATGGCAGAAAGAAAACAGCCTCTTCCCTAGAGAAATGTATATAGTCTATCAGAGAAAATAGATATAGCTAGACTGACAGACAGACCAACAGATAGAGACAGACAGATAGATATAGAGCAAGCATAATATTTAAACAAAACGTTAATAAAACAAATTCACATACCAAATATGTTCATCTCCCTGTTCTGAATCAAATTTCTTCAGGAGGAATCAAAATCATCAGAAAAAATGGATATTTACAAAATTTAGGCCATGAGGGTCTTAATTATAGTGAAAAAGGCTTAGGTTGATAAAATAAAATGAGGATATCACTTATTTTTGACAATCTCTTTCTATGGAAGGTCTATCTTAAACCCAAGGTTGTTATTTGATTTTTAATCACAGACCTGTTTTTATATTTATTGCCATCCTCTATGTGGACACTGAATCCTGGCTATTGAATCCCTGATATTATACGCATCATTTAAAGTCTTTTTAGTAGGGGTTGTAGGCAAATTCTAAGTATTTAATGTATAAATATTATCTTCAGTAACAAAAGAATTTAAGAAAGGATTAAAGGATAGTACTATGGTATCAGATGATATATATATATATATATATATACTTTTTTTTTTAAAGATTTAAGTAGCACTGGAAGATGAAGAAAGAAAGTGTGTATATGTATTTTTTTACTACTTTTTTTCTTCCAAACAGAAATAAAATCGGTCACCAATGGTCT
>NC_058133.1:123916996-124019841 GCF_016433145.1 Gracilinanus agilis
ATATATATATATATATATATATATACTTTTTTTTAAAGATTTAAGTAGCACTGGAAGATGAAGAAAGAAAGTGTGTATATGTATTTTTTTACTACTTTTTTTCTTCCAAACAGAAATAAAATCGGTCACCAATGGTCTTCCACGCAACATAAACTTAGGCTTCCTGGGTGTGCATAGCTCAGCTGTGACTACTCTCAGTATTATTACTCTGCATGGCATTTGGTTATCCCTGCTATTGTTGCTTCCAGGCTTTAACTCAAAAAACCATGCTGCTTTTATTGTCATTTTTTCCCCTTCTCAAATCATGAGTTTTAAAAGAAAATTTTTTATTAGTTTGCTTTAAAAAAAAATCTACCTTCTAAAATATTCTGAAGGATAGGAACAAAAGAAGTTATCATTTGAACCAGTCTCCGTATTTTCCTGAGGGTATTTGGCACTAATCAAATCTAAATCTCCCTCCCAAAACAGACATATTCTTCTCTAGGAATTTCACCATTACAAAAGATAATCTGTGAAAAAGAATATTTTAAACCTGTACTGTCATTTTCTCTTTCCCCACCCCCATAAAAAAAGAAAAATCCAGTACCTTTCCATTTCTGTGACCATGAGCAAGTCATATCCTGTTTGCCTCAGTTTCCATCTTTAAAATGAATTGAAGGAGGAACTGGCAAATGACTCTACTCGCCTTGCCAAGAAAAGCTCAGATGGGATCATGAGGAATCAGACATGAATAAAAATGACAGAACAACAATAACCTTTCCATTTGGCTTTAAAAAGACACTTCCATTTCTCCCTCCTCCTCCAATGAATAACTGACATTTTTTATGAATTCAAAGGACCAAGATTCTACAGCTGGAAAGGACTTAGAAGACATCTAGTCCAAAGTCTTCACTTTCAAGTGGAGGAGCAGAGGCAAATTCTAATTAAGATTCTCTATAACTGCAGAGTCAATATTCTTTACTGTGACCATGTTGCTTCTGATGTCCATTACAGCTTCTGTTCATGATGAACATGAATATTTACATTGTTTTTACCCGCCAAAACCCAAATGATATCATGGGTTTCTTCCAGACATTGTAATAATTAATTAAGGTTATGAGGCTTTTGAAATTGATTGAAGAAATTCCGTTAATCCTTAAAGTTTCTAGAAATGAGATCCTACTTCTACTTCTCATTTATTGATTTGGTGAGGAAGGAGGGGGAAAGAGGGAAGAGAGAGACAGTATTTGGAATTCACAGATAATACATAAACTTTATCTGAGCCAATTGTTTGAGTCTTTCCTCCACAAAATCTTTTTACCATATCTGCAGAAAAAATGAGAAAAAAGGCCTGGTTTGAATTCTAGAAACCTCTTCTGTCTGCTTCTGATGGCCCTCTGGTTTAGCTCCTAAGGAGTAATGAAGTGACTGAAGGTCAGAGAGGTGAAAAGAGGATTCTGGAGAGTCCACAGGGTGGATAATTAGCCTTGAATCATAGACAGATGGCCAAGACCCGTATTCACACAGTACAGATGTGGTCTTAAGAGGCTTTGTTAGGACTGTGGGCAAATGTTCATATTCAGAGCACACTGTGCTTGCAAAAAAAAAAAAAAATGGGGCAGAATGTTTGTTGGTACCATAGCAGTGCCTGCAACTATCTCTTCTACTGTAATTCCAAATGAATTAAATATAGCAATTTAGTAACATTTTACATTAGGCAATTGAAGCCAAACATTTTCATTAGTTTCTCCCTGACTCGATTCATCCTCTACAAAGTTGCCAAACTGATTTCTAGAACAGTGATCTGACAATGTCACTTTTCTTGCTCAAAATTCTCTAATGGCTCCCTATTGCCTCAAGGATAACATTCAAACTTCTCAGTCTGCCCTTTAATGAGCTCTACCAATTCTGCTGCAGATTGGTGACAGCAGTCATGAAATTAAAAGATGTTTGCTCCTTGAAAGGAAAGCTATGGCAAAGCTGGACAATGTATTAAAAAACAAGAGATATCACTTGGATGCCAAAGGCCCATCTAGTCAAAGCTATAGTTTTTAAAGGAGCTGTGGAGAGTTGGATTAGAAAGAAAGCTGAATTCCCCAACCATAGAATAGATGCTTTTGAATTTTGGTGTTGAAGACTTTTGAAAGTCCCTTGGACAGCAAGGAGATCAAATCAGTCAATACTTAAAGAAATTAATCCACTTTTCACTGGAAGTTCAAATATTGAAACTGAAGCTTAAATACTTTAGTCATATAAAAGATGCTCAGTGGAAAAGATGCTGATATCTTTAAAGACTAAAAAACAAATGAGAAGGGGGTGGCAGAAAATGAAATGGATAGTATCATGGATACAAAATTCAAAAACCTGGGCACACTTTGAGAAATCATGTAAGACAGAAAAGCCTGGAGTCCTGGGGTCCTAAGGTCCATGGGGTACCAAGATTTGGACATTGAATGAATGACTGAAAAACACTGCCACTAATTAGGCTTCCATCTACTTTTCAATCTTAACATATATAGAATTCTCCATTCTTTCTCTCCAACTAAACCTCTGTACCAGGGATCCACCATGTCTGGAATTCCCTCTCTCCTCATCACTTCTTTAAAAGCATACATAGACCAGGTGCCATAGTCAACATGAAACCTTTCTTGATCTGCCTCTCCACTCCCTTTACTGAAAGTACTTAGTACAGTATAAACTTGGTATTTAGCTGTTTACATGTTGTATATTTTCCCTCTCTACTCCACATAGCCCCAAAGAGAATGTCTTCTTACAGGGATAGGGACTACTTGTTTTTATTTCTATATCTTTTGTTCCTAATATAGTACCATGCATATAACAGATATTCCATACATTAAATTATATTGAATTGATGCAGAAATTATAAATCAGGGCCTTATACTTTTATGAATAACTCCCATTCATAGAGTGTTTTAAGATACAGATTAATTTCTTCATTATAACTTATTGCTATACACAGAAAGTGCCAAGTATTAAAACCACTGTCTTATAGGTGAGAAAACTGAAGAGGTAATATGATATTTTAATCTTTTCAGTAGATGGATAATTAAGAATATTGTAAATATAGTAATATCAGGATTGGTATTTTGTTAGGTTTTGTTATAAAGGGATGAAGGGAAGTAGGTTGTTATAATCTGAAGATGTCATTGATATTTTTTAAAAAGGAATCAAACTTTTTTTAAAAAACTTTTTTTTAAAAGATACAAAGAAAATACAGGATAACATAATAAGAAGTTTAAGCTGAATGGGCTTAGAGGGAAGACAAGGCTGTGAGCCCCGTCTCTGTTACTTGCTACTTATGTGGTCTTGGGAAAGGGTTCTCTGGGACTCAGTTTCTTCATCTTATAGATGAAGGTATTGGGCTAGATGACCTCTTTAAGGTCCATTCTAGATTTAAATCCTTAGGATTTCCTATATATCAATATTATGTGTAAACCAGTACTCCAACCCACCTGGGACTAGAAGAATAGATCTTTTTCTATTGCTTTACAGTTCAGAGTAGAAGTAATGCCTGAAGCACAAAATACTTGGTGAAAGACTATATTATCAGCCCAAGCTTAGATATGGTAATGTACAAAGCAACATTCCTTGGATTTGTCTCCACCCAATGATAAGATGGTACATAACTCAGTTTTCTCTTAGGCCCCTTTACCTCAGGCAGTAAGCAAGTATTCTTTACCTGAAAATAAATTAAATAATAGTAATATTATGTGTGAACATGTATCTAGCAAATGTGCTTGCATTCATTAAATACTAATACCTCAATTTAAATCAATAAAAATTGATTAATTACCTACAGTTGCAAGGCACAATGCTATATTAGTGCTAGGGACACCAAGATAAACCAAATAAGGTCCTTCAGTCACAAGCAGCATGTTCATTAGGAATTAAATTCAAAATATAAACAAATTCATTTCTTGGGGTTTGGGGGAACTAGCAACTGGAGAATCTGGAGTTTTTGTAAATGAGATGGCTTTGAAGAAAGCTAAGGATTCTGAGACAGGTGAGAAGATGTATTAAGGGAATACAGGAAAGATGGTTTAAAAGGCATGGACATGGGAGAAGGAATATCAGGAATAAAAAGCAAATTAATTTGTGAAGTGTGCAGGAATGCATAAAATGTGAGAGTGCAAGAAAGGGAACAGTGTGCAAAGACTGCAAAGGGCTTTAAAGGCCAAAAGAGGACTTTATGTTTTATTCCATAAGCAAAACAGCCACTTGTTTATTTAGCAGAAAAGTGACTTGGTTAGGCTTTTTTGTGTAGTTGAGGAGTAACATAATCAGGCTTTATGTTGTTAAGAGTATCAATTTTCCAGGTATTTTAGAGAGAGAAGAGGTTGAAAACAGATAGGTCAGGTAGATGGGTACTACAGAAGCACAGGATTGCTTGGATTAGATTGGCAGTCATGTAAATTGGAAGATGTGATATATATTGTGGAGAAAGACTCTTCAGGATGCCACAACTGACAGTGCTTGGTGTGAGATAGAAGGTAGAGTGAAATATAATACTGAGGTTGCAAACCAGGATGGCTGGAAAGATAGTCATGCCCTTAATGGAAAAGGCTGTGAGGAAAAGGGGAGGAGACTTGGGAAAGGATAATTAGTTCTATTTTAGACATGCTGAGTTACAGATGTCCAATAGATAGCTGTTTAGCTAGATCTGGAGTTCAAGGGAAAGCCTGGGATAGAATATATAAATCTGGGATTTAATTCCAAAGAGAAAAGTCATCTGTATAGAAATGGCAAAAAAAATAACTATATAAATAAATTTAAAGTTTTTTAAAAGAAATGGTAGCTAGAGCTTCATGTGTGGCTCAGAAAGACATGAATCACCAACGGGAAAAAGTTGAAGATTTTGGCCAATGCCACTCATGAAAACATTAACTAAGGTTTAAAGAGGTTAAGATCTTCATCAGCAGGGGAAATAGACATATTGATTGGCTCAATTTTTTTGAAGTATTAAGGTATAAATGTCCCAAAAGATATTCATATGAAATTTAGAAAAACATGACATTCTATTAAGAGTATTTAACAACTTGAATTCAAACAGAGCTCTGCTATATACCTTATCTAAAGGGCAGAATGTTATTTAAACAGACTGATAAATTCACAGGTTTTCTATACAATTAACTGTAGCTACATCAACAAAGTAGTATTCCTGGCTTTCTGATAACATATAGAAATTATGATTATACAGAAAATGTTACAAAGGGAAACATTATCACAAGCAGAATGGTCAAGGAGACATAGATGTAGTTAAAGGGATATTCAGATTTTTGTGTCTAGCACAATTACAAAATTCCTTATTGAGGCAGACTGGTGAAGTAGGAAATAGAGCACTGGGGCTGGAGTTAAGAAGAACCAAGTCCAAATCCTACACCAGTAATTTACTTCCTAGGGGATCTTGGGGAAGATCACCTATTTCCTCAGCTGAAAAATGGGGATAACAATACCTAACTTAAAGGGTTGCTGTAAGGAGTCAAAGATACACATGTAAATTTCAACTCAACTACCAATTTACTGCCAAATCTTTGGCAAGTGCCTTAACATCTCTCTTCCCTACCTATAATATGTGCATTATAAAACCTACTGACATTAAAAGCCAACACTGGTAATATAATGTAAGAAACAGGAGCACTTTGAAAATAAGTGTTAATAAACAGTAAGTATTACTTAGGATTCCTCTCCTGAAATCTTATTCTGGTGTATCCCTGAGGGAATGGCTGTTAACAATTGGTTTTGAAGGCACCAAAGAGAGTACAAGCCTTGGCAAGTCCTAGCATGATAAAAGGCTTTCTTTAAAATAGCCTTAAAAGGAGCAGTCAGGTAATGCAGTGGATAGAGATCCAGCCTGGGCATCAAGAGTTCAAATCTAGCCTCAGACACTTACTAGTTATGTGAAGCTGGGGAAGTCACTTAATTGTGTTTCCCTCAGTTACCTCATCTGTAAAATGAGATGGAGAAGGAAATGGCAAACAACTCCAGTATCTTTGCCAAGAAAACCCCAAATGGAGTCATGAAGAATCAGACAGGACTGAAGTAATTGAACAACAAAATCAAGGTAGGTAGCACAAATATGATCTCGTCCATTTTATCAACAAGATGATTGGTATATAAAGTGGTTAATCTAGTTTGCAAAACTTCAAATGCTATTTAGTGCCCTTCTTACTGTGCTATGTACTTACCAAAATAGTAACTCCAGCATGCATTATTAGTCTTCAGTTGAACCCTGGGAATAAGTGTCTTTTACCTTCTCTAAGATCTGTGCCTTCCAGTTAACTTATATCATTTAGAGGTTTAAGACAACAATACCAACTGGACATTGCCACATTAATCTCCAAAATTGTTCTTGGGAATGAGGATAAAAAGCAACCATTACTATTATTATTATTGTTAAAATGATTGTTCAAATCGAATATAATGGACTTCTCTACTAGCAACAATGCAATGATCTAGGACAATTCTGAGGGACTGATGAGAGAGAACACTATCCACATTCAGAGGAAAAACTGTGGGAGTAGAAATACAGAAGAAAAACAACTGCTTGATCACATGGGTTGATGGGGATATGATTGTGGATGTAGACTCTAAGTGATCACCCTAATGCAAATATTATTAATATAGAAATAAGACTTGATCAATAACACATGTAAAACCCAGTGGAACTGCTAGTTGGCTACGGAATGGGTTTGAAAGGAGGGGAGGGAAGGAACATGGAAAAATATTTAAATTAATTAAATAAAATTTTTCAAATAAAATAATTGTTCAAATAACTCATTATTCAAAATGAAATAAAAAAGACAAATGCATTTCTTGTTATGGGTATAGTTAAGATTAGTAGAATCTAAAAAGAAAATATGGTGGAGAAGTAAAAAAAAATAGTTGTAGAAACTCAGAAAGGGAAATGACTAGCTTCTTTCATGCCAAGAGGATACAGTATTTCAGAGCTTCTTCATCTGTTATCAAAAGATAATCTTTGCAACTTGATGCAACTTCTTGCTTTAATCAGTTCATTAATTTAGCTATAAACCTTTATGATACAAATTTCATTCTCCTAAATAGGAACACTCCAAAAGGGAATGATTTGTGTGTGTGTTGGTTTGAATTTTTTGTTGTTATTACTGGCTTATTTATAAGATATCTACTCTTAGATTAGTCCTGCTTGAGTGGCATCATAAATGGCTCCATTCCCCAGCAGTACTCTCCTTGTGATGGGAGACTGACAACCACTACTTAGAATGTCTTTCATGGTACACAATGAAGTGTAAAACTGCTGTGAAAAAGCCCATGTTTCAAAACAAACCATCTCTATAATAAGCCCTTAAAACACTTTTCATTAATATATTTCTTTGTGTATAAAACAAAAGCTTAATACTACAACATGTGCTGTGACATTTTTCCTTTAATAAATATCATTCCAGTTTTCAGCCGGTCCAAAATGAATTATTTTAAATAAACTCTGAAAGCGAGGCATGTTTAAGGTTTTCTAATACCTACTCCCTTACTGATGCTTAAAATTGTGTAGTTTTCACCTAAAATATTGAAAGCTTCATCAAAATCCAGAGTGGAAATCCTAAATTAGTAAATATTGAATCTAACTACTTTATATCTCAGGTATTAGCAAATACCTTTGGTCTACAGAGATACAGCTCCTTCTAATCCTTATCTGAATTTGCAATTAAGACTTCAGAGCCATAGATATCTGTACACAGCTGTGTACAGAGCTCTACTCTCTTCATTTTAAATGATTGGACCCAAATCAAATCAGTCTTCAAATACATTGAAAAGTAAATGTCCAATGCCTAATTGAACTAATAGATAACACATTTTAATACTGTTGATGCTTGGCATGAGACGCGGACTGTCAGGGAGAATAAGATTTTTTGGTAGTTGTTTTTTTAATTCCCAAACCTCAATAGAACTGTCATATCATGAACATTCAATTTCATGGTATAAATTTCAAACCAAGCAAATATGTATTGATTATTGTCTTTCCCCAATCCAAATCTTTCCAGAATTAGATTCCTGTTCACCTCAATTAATTGTCACCTCCAATAGAATATTGTTAAAGCCTCAAAATGAAGCACTTATGGGTTTTCTTTTCCAATCTCTTGTGGGCTTCTCTCAGTTTATCGCAAATGAACAATCATGTTGGAAGGAGCTCCGTCTGTTTAATGTCATTAGCGATTGTTTCATAAAACAAACAGCCGCTCTACCATTCTGCTGCAGTTAATCTTAAATCTAAATGTGGCGGCTCTCAGGGAGGGCCTCAAACATGGTTTGTTCTAACCAATGCAGGTTTCTTAATCTACTGCAAGTCAAGGCGCTTATCTCTGCTCAGCTTGGAGCAGTGATTTCTTTGTCCAAATACTAAACCAAACCCAGTTAATGTTGCGTTTCCAGTTTTTCCTGGAAAATTTTTTAAAAGTGTCAGGGGGAAGGGGGGATGGGAGAGACTACCATGGACCAAAGCCCACAGCATTTATTGACTGCACTCTTTTACAAATATTTTCCCTATACCGACAAAGTCAAACTCTATTTCATGTTGGCGCCCAAGAGTCGGTCCAATTGGTGAATTTGTTCATCCTGATAAATGGCTAAACTGGCTACAAAAAACATCTTTAGAGACAAAGAAATGATAGGTAGCTGAAAAGTCATTGGCTTCAGGGAATTATAAACTTCTGTATTATAAAGTTTGGATTACTTCTACATAGCAGATAAGGCACAGTCCCATGGTACCAGGCTATTCATTACTAAGGACAGTATGTCAGCTATTTTTTTCTATACCGAAAGAAAAAAGTGAAGGTGACCTCAGTTTCACAAGAGAACCACCCAAATTACCTTCATGGTAGCTGCACTGGAGGTATAACCCATTTCTTTTGACTTTGTAAGTCTATGAAGAGAAAGGTTTTATAACTAGATGACTTTTATGGTCCTTCCTTCCTCTGAACTCCCAGTACTTATCCTTGGTATCATCCATTTACTATCATATACAAATATGACATTACTTGTATTTTATCTCATATTTATTATTAAATCATACTGTTACTAAAGCCCTACTCCAATGTTTATATGGATCATGGAAGTAGTATATATTTGTGTCTAGAAGACCATCCCAAGTTCTATAGGGATCATCACCAGAAGGTTGGCCAAGATCACTTTTTGACCACAGCAACTCATGATGATCATCCAGTAAATTATTAAATGGTTTCAGTCTGCATTAGGGAAATGTGTACTCACAAAGATGAAAGTACATATTTTTAAAGTATTCCAAAATTGGTGGTAGGGAGAGCAGGGAAAGAAAATCTGTTGAATGAATTGTTTCTCTACTACACATGAAAACTCAAATGCACCATTACCCAATTCAAATCTCCCTTCTTTCTAAAAGAACAAAAGATAGTAAAAAGATTGGATGTTTAAGAATCAGTTTCTTTTTGAAGAAAAAGGGACAAAGCAAGGATAAAGTTATGGTTTTTTTAATTAAAAAAATTTCATATGAGGGCTTAAGTAGGATCCAAAAGACAATAGTCAATTTCAACAATATATGTTGTATAAAAAGAAAAAAAATGATATTATATTCCTGTTCCCAATGAATGGTTTATCTGCATAAAAATGATTTCTTCCTAACCTTAGTTCCATTATTATTAGGCTAAAATCTGTTCAGATCAACAAATATTGCTACAGTAAAGTAAATGACAAATATATGAGTAGAATCCCTCTGGGTAGGTGAAATCATTCTTTTGTTGAAATTATGATTAAATTCAAAACTAAGTCTAAGAGATAATCTAAGATTCCTCCTTTCAAGGATTCTTTAATATTTTCTAAAAATACCCAAACAAAAAAAATCTTTGTTTTACTAAAGCCTATGAACTGAAAAGACATTTGCCAAGGTCAGGATTGGGGGTGGTGGAACTAGAATACATAAGAATTATCCAATAGTAAAGATTAATCTAGTAAAGACTAGATTTTATGGGGAGGGAGAGTCATTACTAAAAATAGCAGAAGAGCCAACAGGAATTCACTCCAATCCATGCTCCCCTTCAAAAAAAATAACCCACTTCTCCAACTTCTATACTAATTAGAGATTCATTTGGTATTCATAGAGTACCATGAGACATCCATTCTACTTGTATTACACTATTAATTTTGCCTATCAATCTAACAAATAATTATTAAATAGGCAATGGGGATTCAAAGACAAAAAAGTCCTTTCAAGGAACATATATTATATCTAGAGGAAGAAACTGTATATAATGATTAAATATATACAAAATAGAATACTGTATAAGACCTCTGATACAACTTATCCTGAATTAATCAGATGATTAGAAAAGGGTTTTAATCTATATAATCTATTCCTATCATTTTACAAATAAAGAAATGAGGGGCAAATACATTAACTGTCCAGTTCAAGGGAATCCAACTGATTCATAGCAGAACAGAATCTAGTAGGCTACCACCAAAAATATAGCGATGCAGGATCACAGAATCATAGCCTTGAAAGTACTTCACAATGACAAAACCCAAACCATACATGAATTGCAGTCCTTTGTACAATTTACCAAACTAGCAGTCATGTAGCCTCCCTTCGAAGACATCTAGTGATGGAGAATCTCTACTTCTGAAGCAGTTTATTCCACTTGAGGACAGCTCTAACTGTTGGGAAATTTTCCTTACTAGGGAATCTATATCTGTCTTTTCACAGTTGTAACCTAGTTCCTTTTTCTTTTCTTTGGGACCAAATAGAACAAATAAGTGACCCTTTATGTTTAACATAAGATACAAAGATACAATGAGTTAAGTAGTGTAAGTATTGTTTCTATTTTATAAATAGGAAAGAAAGGTTAATAGATTCACAAATCTAGACCTAGACCTGGAAAGGACCAGAGAAGTCATCTAGTCCAAACTCCCTATTTTCTTTCAGATGAGGAAACTGTGGCCTTCTTCAAAGTAACATAGGAAACAAAGTTTGAAAGCAGGATATGAACCTCGGATCCTTTCAATCAAGCCAATAAGGCTTCTTTCACTGTAGCTAACTGGTTTAAAAGATATTATTAAATGACTTCCATGGTCACACAAGAAGGGAGTGTCAGAAGCCAAATATGAAAATAATTCTTCTTGACTAGTTATTCACCCCTTTCATTTTGCCCAGCAGCTTCTCAAAGTACATAAGGCCTCAAAGATAATCTATGATGTCCCTCAAAATCCTCTTCCCTCAGGACTAAACTTAACCAACCCTATATGACTTGGTTTCCAATCTTGGTCTTTCACTCAATACAATCCAATTTGCTAAACTGAGCATGTAACTCAGAATAATCAACAAGCATGTACTAAGCACCTAGGGCTGCTAGGTGGCTCAGTAAATAGTGCACCATGCCTGGAATCAAGAAGACCTTCATTCAAAACCAGCCTCAGACATTTACTAGCTATGTGACCCTGAGCAAGTGATTTAATCATGTTTGCCTCACTTTCCTCATCTGTAAAAATGAGCTGGAAAAGGCAAACCACTCTGGTATCCCTGCCAAACCCCAAATGAGATCATCAAAAGTAAGAAATGACTGAACAACACAAACTTACTATGTGCTGGGGCACAGGTGTTACCAGGGATATAAAGGGAAAAATAGTAACAGTCCTTTCCCTCAAGGAACTTAAATCCAATCCAGGACTCACATAAGCAAATGTAAGATACATTAAAAGTATATTCAAAGTGGGGGCAGCTGGGTAGCTCAGTGAATTGAGAGCCAGGCCTAGAGACGGGAGGTCCTAGGTTCAAATCCGGCCTCAGACACTTCCCAGCTGTGTGACCCTGGGCAAGTCACTTGACCCTCATTGCCTACCCTTACCACTCTTCCACCTATGAGTCAATGCACAAAGTTAAGGGTTTAAAATAAAAAAAAAGATATTAAAAAAAAGTATATTGAAGGTAACTGAGGCAGGGGGAAGTACTAATAATTGGAAGAAATCAGAATTAAGTAACACTGAAGGTGAGAAATTTTAAGAGGAAAGGAGGGCATTTAATGACATATTCAAAAGAGGAAAACAACATTCATTTATCAGATTTGCAAGAGATTTGAAGCTGTCAGGGACAGCTAACAACAGAAGTTCCAAAAAAGCCCTTGATAGACTAGAAAAATACTCTCTAAAGTGGAAGAAGGTCCACAGAATGGTACTGAGAATAAAATGGTAATAAGCCTATATAGTTTGATCCCAAGTTTTGAATAATCAAACACATGATATGGTAGGAAGATGGATCACATTCTAACCTTCCTCCCAAATAGCCAATAAGGGGCTTATCTCCAACACAAGTAACTTCCCTCCCTTCAAAACTCACACCCCTCCCCTTTCAATCTGTATCATACCTCTAGTATTCCAAATTGTTGCCCTTCTGGGCCCTTCAGAACTATTCATCAGAAAGAGCTTGAGGGGAATTCCTGACCCTTCCCTTCCCTACCCCTAGAATCCTTATGTCTGGTCCTCAGTGCTATCTCCTGGCTGCTCCCACAGACATCCTTCAATGGTGGGTTCTTAGTACTGAGCTCACAGGCAATGGTAGAGAGGCCAATTTTTCCCTTATCCCCTTTTTCTCCCCTTAGATATATATGCTTTCAGATTTTTGGTGGGATAGCAGGAGTTAGTAGACGTGGCTGAGGTGCCAATACATCAGCTTTGCCCCTAAGCCCATTTCCTTTTCCGAACTTCCTTATTTCTTTTAAGGGAATGACCCTCATCTTTTGGCTAGAAGACTGGGTTGAATCTAATAAGATGAAATTCAATAAGGATAAATGTAAAATTACTTTTCCTAAAGCAATTTCAAAGGTTTTTTTCTAAAGTTTAAAATTGTAAAGTAAAAAAAAAAAGTCAAATAAATATTTTAAAAAACACTTCAATAAAAAAAAATAGTTGTACAAAGATAAGACTGGAGAGTTCTGGTTAGATAGCAATTGTTCCGGGGAAAAAATGTGGAAGATTTTAATGGACTACAAGCTCAACAGAAGGCATCAGGATGATATAGCAGCCAAAAAAGCTGAAGTGGAACTGAGCTGTATTAAGCGGAACACAGCTTCCCCAAATAGGGAAATGATGGTACCATGGTACCCTGCCCTCATCACACCTCATCTGGAGTACTAGGTTCAGCTCTGGGCATCCAGTATAAAAGGGCCAACTGAGAGTGTACAGAAACGAGCAGCCAAGATGACAAAGGGCCTTGAATCCATCTCATATGGAGATTGGCTGAAGGAACTGGGAATGTTTAACTGGAAAAGAGAAAACTCTGGAGGGATGATAGCTAAGATAAGATAAGTATTTGAAGCTCTGTCATATGACAGAGAATTGATAATTTTTTTCTATCAGGTTCAAAAAGCAGACCTAAGAGCAATGGATAGAAGTTGGGAAAAGTTAAATTTAGGCTAAAGGTCAGGAAGTCTGAGAATTAGCATTGTCCAAAAGTGGAACGGGTGCAAGAGATGGTATGTTCCCATTCCTTGGAGGTCTTCAAGAAGAGTCTGAACATTTATTTGTTATGTTATGGTGGGGATTCCCTTCATGTATGTGCTGTTATGCTACATAGCCATTATATTTCCTTCTAAATCTAAATAGAATGTATACACAATGAATACTAGTCTTGGGGAATGAGGGCATGGAAACTGGGGCAAGAAGAACATTAGAAAAGGATTCATGTAGAAAATGGTATTTGAACTAAGTTTTGAAGGAAACATGTGATTCCATGAGGCAAAGATGAAGACAGAAAGCATTAAGGCATAGGGGATGGCTACTGTAAAGCACAAAGTAGATAAGAAGAGCTTCAACATATAAAGGACAGCTCTAGTTACTGAACCATAGAGTGACCAGAAGGAATAACAAATAAGAAGACCCCAAAATGTAGAAAGGACTTTATTAATGCTTGCTTAATGCTAAACTATGGGCAATGGTCTCCCCACCAAATGGTTCCTCACTCCATTCCATCTTCCAGAAAAAAAAGCACAAGCTGACTTGTGCAACTTTTCATCCTCTACCCAAAAAAATATAAATTTTACTTCCTTTTAAAGTCCCTTAAAAATCTGACTCAAGCCTACTTTTCCTGTCTCATTTTACTCAACTTCCATTTTGATACTCTGAAGTCTAGCCAAATGGACCTTGCTGTTCCCCAAATACCTCCATCTCCTACATGTCTGGAATGCTCTTCTTCCTCCTCATCTCTAGCTCATAGAATTCCTTACTTCCTTTAAAACTCAGTACAAGTATCATTTGCTTTCTCTGTCAAGCCTCCATCTACTAGTATCCTCCCTCCCAGTTCCAAAAAAAATTATTCTATGAATACTTACATATGTGCACTTTTTTCCTTTGATAAATTGATTACAAGTTCCTTAAGAGTAGCAACTCTTCCATTTTGATTTTCATTGCACATAGAAGGTATTCTGGCCCCAGACCCTAACTGTGTGACTCTGAGCAAGTCACTTCACTCTGCTTGTGTCAGTTTTCTCATCTGTAAAATGAGATAGGAAAGGATGGCAAACAACTAGGATCTTCACCAAGAAAATCATAAATGAGGTCACAAAAATTTAAACACAACTGAAAAATGACTGATCTTCACAACAATCCCAAAAGGTAGTTGTTTTTATATTCCCCATTTTACAGATGAGAATATTAAGGCTTAGAGAAATTAAATGACTTGCCCAGAATCTTTTAGCCTAGTAAGTCAAAGCAGTTGAGTTGAGCCCTGGTCTTCCTGAATATCACTACAGCACTCTCCCAATTCAGGGTGCTTCATGCTTGGGTTTTGCTTTCAATTATTTCAGTTCTTTCTAGGCAACAAGAAGCATTGGAGAGGGGCAGCTGGGTAGCTCAGTGGAGCGAGAGTCAGGCCTAGAGACAGGAGGTCCTAGGTTCAAACCCAGCCTCAGCCACTTCCCAGCTGTGTGACCCTGGGCAAGTCACTTGACCCCCATTGCCCACCCTTACCAATCTTCCACCTATGAGACAATACACCGAAGTACAAGGGTTTAAAAAAAAATACTAAAAAAAAAAAAGAAGCATTGGAGGTCTGTTCTCAAAGTGTTGAAAGTTCACCCTTGGCACCAGTCTGTCCCAACAGTAGTCTCTTCTGCTTTCAGTTCTGTTTAGGGCTTTTCTCGAGGGTATGGGGTAGTGAGAATGCTAGAGTATGAAGCAGTGAGTGGGGGAGAAAGCATATTTATATGGGATCAACAGGTGTTTGTTCATATCCAAGGTTTCAGCCATCCACCCACACTAGGTCTTGGAATGAATCCCCCGTGTATATAGGGGAGCCTACCGTATTATCTTCTGGGAATCTTATGCTAGCAACACAGTTTAAGATGGCATTTGGTATTTTTTGTCTACCATGTCACAATAATGTCTAATTAAATTGGTAGTCTTCTAAAAACCTGAAACCTTGAAAAAATGAATTGTTCTATCATATTGCCATATGGAGCTGGACAACAGTACACAGAAACAGGAGTTTTGCTATTTTTAAAAATTAGTTATGGATCATCAGAGAACAAAATGTATAATGGGCCTGGGTGGTTAGATAAAACAAATTTTGCTGATTTAATTATTTTATCTAAAACCTAGAAAAAATAACCAAATGATTTAGGAATACTCCTCCCTTTCCCCAATTCAGCCGGATCTCCTCAGTCCAAAACAGCCTAATTCAACCTCTCTAATTCATTATTTCCTCAAGGAGAAAAAAATAAGGACTATCTCTTCCTCTTCATTATCAGTATTATACTTTGTGTACTCCTGGGATTTACCTACTGCCAAGCACTAAACCTGCCAGGATAGTCTGTATTATAAAATGGTAGTTTGCTGCTACATCGAACTGGAAAGCAATCTGATACACTTGATGCAGAAAGTAAGTGTACTTTTCCTCTAGGCACAAGGAAGATGGAACTGGAAACCTATTCTAATTGGGACCAGAGAAAGAATAACTAAAATCTATACATGATCCAGAAAACTTTTCTACCATTAATCTTAGTTTTCTGTCAAAAAAAAATTTAAGTGGAATAATGAGCAACTTTAATGTAAAATTCCCATATTCTGAAGAAACCTTTAATGTCCCAAAGAACTATAATGTTGACACAAAGCAATCTCTATGAAATAAATGACCTCTGAAAAATCCAGAATTCACTCTACTAGATTTAAATACATGCACAATGACCAAGTCATATTTAATCTTGTTTATAAGTGAATTCTATCTGTACACAGGTTTTCTACCTGATTTGGGGAATCAATAAGATATTTAGGTAACAAGTTTTTCGATCAATCTATGGACAAACAAAAATGTATTTAAACACCAACTACAGGAGATGCCAGGCACTATGAAAAGCACTGAGAATGCAAAGATAGAACTTAAAGAACTCCTTTGTGTTTCCTAATATGCTCAAGAGTATATCACAAAGCCCAACATGTATTGTTGTTGTTTAGTTGTTTCTATTATGCCTCATTCTTCATGATTCCATTTGGAGTCTAAGATTTGAACTTAGGAAAAGGAGTTTTCCTGACTCTAGGTCCAATACACTATCCACTTCCACCATCTAGCTGTCCACACAACACCTACATACACACACACACACACACACACACACACACACACACACACACACATACATACACAAAGTTATTTGGGATAGTGGATGTGGGAGGCACTGAAAGTTGGAGGAATAAGGGAAAAGTTTCAAGGAAGTTGGGAATTCTAAGAGGCAGAGATGAGAGCTGGGGTACATCTTAAGCACAGAGTAGGATCCAAAATGTTCATTCAAATCTGGCCTTAGACACTTCCCAGCCATGTGACTCTGGGCAAGTCACTTGAACCCCTATTGCCTATCCTTACCACTCTTCTGCCTTGGAGCCAATACACAGTATTGGCTCCAAGGCAGAAGAGTGGTAAGCCAATACACAGTATTGGCTCCAAGACAGAAGGTAAGGGTTTAAAAAAAATGATATAAGAAGTCAGTAAAGCCAATTGGCTGGAATTCAGAATTTATGAAAGGGTATAATGTGAAATAAGCCTGGAAAGGTAAGCTGAAATCAATGTGAAGGGTTTTAAATGCCAATTAGAGGATGTTGTATTTTATCCTAGAGGTAAGAAGGAAGACACTAGAATTTTTGAGCAGGGGATTAAGGGCCATAGGTTAGACCTTGTATTTTAGAACCATCTTCAGGGGGCAACTGCATGGCTCAGTGGATTGAAACCCAGGCCCAGAAATAGGAGGTCCTGGGACTTTCTAGCTGTGTGATCCTAGGCAAGTCACTTAACTCCCATTGCCTAGCCTTTACCATTCTTCTGCCTAGGAATCAATATATAGTGCTGATTCTAAGAGAGAAGGTAAGGATTTAGAAAAAAGAAAAGAAAAAAAGAACCATCTTGAGCAACTAAGTGGAGGATGGATGGAAGAGTGGCAAGACTTAAGGCACAGAGACAAATTGAATAATAATAACAACAGCTAACATTTATATAGTGCTTTGAGATTTGCTAAGCATATTACATATATTATTTGATCCTCACAAGAATCCTTAGGTGTTATTCTTATCTCCATTTTTCAGATGGGAAATTGAGGTAGAGACAAGTTAAGTGGATTGTCCAAGGACACTGAACCAGTAGATGTCAAATTCCAAGCCTGGCATTCTGTCTACTACTCCCCCTATTGATGTTGCCTTTTGAAAACAACTGTCATAGTTCAGGAGAGATAATGAGGTCTCTGAATAGAAAACTGCAGAAACTTCCAAATGTTTTCCTAGTATTTAGAACTGGAAAGGATTTTAATGATCACCTAGTCCAAACTCTTTCACAGATGAAGAAACTTGAGGCAAAGGGATGCTCAAGTGACTTATCTGCAGACAGCAAATTATTGGGAGAATCAAGTGCTTTGATTATGAATCATCAGGGCTCTTAACATCTAAACACAGATTTCAAAGTATGGGGAAAAAGTAACTGGTAACCAGTCCTGGGTAAAAAGACTTTTCTACCATGTTTAGACTTACATGGTTCACACAATTTCTCGACTCAAAAGGCCATCTGTGGTTAGCTAAAAAGTGGCCCAGGGTCTTGAATAAGCATAAAAACAAAGTACTTGATTTGAATATTATTTACCTGATCCATCTATGCATGGAAGATGATTGTAAATTCCTGGTGGACAATAATATCTTACACTTTTTGTATAGCACACATGACAAATTATTCATAGACATTTTATACATTCAACACAATTAACAATTTATTAAAGGCTTACATGCTATGTTAAAAGCATTATTCTGGGTACTGGAAATTTAAAAAAAAGAAGAAGAAAGTCTCTTTCCTCAAAGACTTTACATTCTATATCCTTAGTTCCAAAAAAGGAATCCATAGAAATTCATGCTCTGGATGTCTAACGCCCTCATTTTGCAGACAAAAAAACCCCATTCATCCAAACAGTTAATATCTGTTTAGTTGAATATAGAACTCCTGAGGCACTGACTGTTATAGTCAGTCATATGTTATATATAATAGAAATTATTTTAATCCAAACCACAGTCCTAATTAAAAATAATGTTTCAGGTTAAGCCTTCTGCCACCAATCTAGGACTGGGAATAGGAATAGGATCAGGTAAGAGATGGGGGAGGTGGCAGAAAGGTGATAAGCATTAGGCTTATTATCAAAGAGCAAAGTGACTCTTTGCATTCATTTTAAGCTTATCTGTACTCTTTCCATCCCTCACTATTGAAAACAGAAATTATTTCTTAGTGTTTCAAGAACATACATTGTTACATTTTCCAATTTTCAAATTTCTATTACATTTTAACTCTGAAATAACAATTTCTTTACGATCGTTTTTTACATGATTTTCCCACAACCTAGGTATTGACCTCATTTCATGATTTAAGATGGACTCAATATGCTGAATTTAACTGTATTGTTACAATCAAATATAGTTTTATTGACTGTTGATCCCTTTTGGCTTTTAAATTTATAACTTTTACATCATTACAACAACATAAAGAAAAATTCTAACTCTTTCAAAGCAGTGAAGATGTAAATGGAATGAAATAGCAAAACAAATCTTAGGAACAAAATCATCTTTTAAAGCAAATCCATCTTTCCTCCTTCTCTTCACCTAGTACATTTGTATCAACAAGAATGTATTCACATATAAAACTCTTCTCTACTTTCATCTTGTAAAACATTAAAAGGACCCAGGCCTTATCTTATGTAAAAAGGGAACAGAAAAAAAAAATTCTCCCACAATTTACTTTAGTGTTTACCTAGCAGATAAATACTTGTAAAGGATTTCCCCATTATTCATTCATCACAATGACAAATGCTGTAATGGTAAATCAAAAACCATTTGGATGAAAACTGTCAGGTTAAAAAGTCCCCAATTTCTTCCCTTTTTTCTCAATTGTCCCCAGTCCATACCTTCAACTTATGCCTGAGAACAGCAGAGTTCACTTAGTCCAGCCTTCAAAATAATGTTTTCTTAGCACAATCCTGACTTTTCTTGTTTACCAGTTTTTAAAGGGTATAACATTTAGAGCTTGAAGGAACTTTGGAGATCATCTAGCTTAACACCCCTCCCTTCATTCATTTTGCAGATAAAGATGCCTACAAAGGTGAAGTGTTGAAATAACTGGGATTTCAAGGGCTGGACTTGTGGGGGTCAAAATAAAAATGGTGAAAAAAAGTTGGATTTTTTTAAAAGTATAACTTTGGTACCCTCTTCTTTTCCCCCAATAAAATTTAAAAGACTTTTTAACTGATTTTTCCTCTCACTTTTAACATTTCTAAGAGATCAATTTAATTTAATTCAAGACATTATCTTAATTCCAAACAAGGCAAGGTAGTTGGAACTGAGGGATGCAAAAATGAGTAAGATAGAGTATTTAGCCCTCCAGGAGCTAAAAATTTAGATGGGAAGATAGAACAAGTAAAGATAAAGTTCAAAATATGATAAGCATGTAAGGTAGAATAAGATGCCAAGCTATCAGGGGGAATAAGAGGACAAACTATCTCATCAGGAAAGCTTGAGGAGAGGTAGCTAGGGAACTGGACCTCAAAGCATCCATTGGGGTTTGATAGGTGGAGGTGGAGTAGAAGGGATTATGCTAAACTGATCATTTGACCAGTATATTTTGTCTTATCTACCTTTAGTAGCAAAGATAGGATTCCCAAGATTTGGCCTAACCTTATCACTACTCTCAAACTCTACTACAGGTAATAGAACTCTACAGTGTCTTCAGTCCTCATCCAGGACTCCCCTAAATTTCAAATAATACTACAATCAGCCAAAAATAAAATTCTTCAATATGGATAGCTGAGTTTATACCTGTTATAGGTTAAGAACAGTCCAAAAATATCACACACAAAAAAATAGAAAATATTATGTGTTGGTTACTACAGGACAGAAAAAATTCCCTGAGTTTTTAGAAGAGACCTCATAGATTAGCTATTCCAAACTCTTATTTTTGAGTCTGAAAGATTAAGTGATTTGCCTTATGACACACACCAATTAGGGATGGAGCCACAAAGCCTAGGATTCCTCTCATAATTATTTATATTTGCTGCAGACTGCCCTTTACTTTCCCCCGTGGAGAGATTTCTCTTCTAATAGAACTTTTAGAGCTGTTAGAAAACTTGAGGTTGATTTAACTGAATAGTTCTCAAACTTTTTCTGTCCACTGACTGCTTAGTTAGGGCTGATTCTACAGCTTACCAGATGATAAACAGCATGCCACTGGAAAAAAATATACTTAGAAGAATTAAAGAGATTGTTAACTTAATGAGATTCCCATGGAAGGATAACTATTTTAAAATTAAACATCATAAATTATTATTAGTTCATTCTTGAAACTAAAATACTAACACTTGTGATCATTTATCAATAAACAAGACTTCAGACAAGTCTCCAGGAAGATCCTTGTGACCCTGGACTACACTAGACTACAGGAATTTCTCCAAGACACTGAGCTAGTATTAAAAAATATCTTGAATAATAACTTCCATAGTTCCCTTAGACCATATGTTCCAGGGTCTCCCAGGCCTTATGTGAAAAATTTCCCAAGGAAAATACCTGAACCCAACTCTCCTCTCACAGTCTAATGCATTCTTTTTTTTATTGTTTCTTCAGTGGAACCAGGGCTCACTATTAATATAATATTAATAACAGTAATTAATATTCATAGTGCCTTTGAAAAAATTTTTTCTCTAGACTAAATGAATCAATGTTACACTACAAATCAGACTTATAGTGTTTTGAAGCCCCAAACATTTTAATACTAATTATGGGCTTGCTTATTAACTCAGCAAACTATACACAAACCTCCTCTGCCAGTCTCCTTTTCCTTTGCCTTTCTTTCAAAATCACATTTGGCTCCTAGATCCCTTAAGAGGAAAAAAAAAAAAATTAAAAGGCATGGATCTTGGCCAAAATGTCTAAGACACAAATGATTTATTTCTCAACAATAAGATAAAAGTAAGTTAAATCCTTGAACCCATTGCCTAAAAAGCCATCCTGATATGCTAATCATAATCTAATCACTTACAATGTTTATCATGGATTACATTCGACAATGAGTCTCTAGTCATTGTTAGCAATGACAGAAAGATATTGAGCCTGGGTCAGAAATGGGTAGGCAATTTCCAATTTGTTTTATGATAGAAAATGTAAGCACATTTGGAACTTTTAATTGTCATTAGTAGAGTTTTCTTAAAGAACTATAACATAATAGATACCTAAGAAGTCAGCAAAAAGTTCTCTTCCTAGTATTCTTATTCTGGACATTATGAGAAGATATTAGAATTCTCCCTCCTTCCCAACTGCCCCATTCTGGTAAGAAAGTTCCATAGCACTTCCTACAGTAGAATTAAATAATAACAATAATAATTACAATGTATAAAATGCTATACCAGGTACTCTATGTGTATCTGTGGTCCCAGATATATTTCCTGTCTTATAGGAAGCTTATCATTTAGTTGAGAAGACAAAAAGCATGGCACAGCATGGCACATGCTACCAGGAACCTAAATGCACCTGGTATTTTTTTAAATTTTCTATTCAGCAGCATATATGCAAACTGAATTTCATTATGTATTTCATTTAAACTTTAAGGCAATGTGCCAGAGTTAATTCAATGTACAGAATTCTGTTAAATATTTTGAAATGTGCAGATAACAGGAGACCCCATCCCTGTCCTCACCATCTTAGAATGTAATTTAGGAGAAAAAAAATATACCTAGTTAACAGTTCTGAGTCATCATTTAAAGGAATCCATGATAGAGACAAATATCCAGAAGTGCTGAGAGAATTAAAACTAAGGGAAAGGTCACTGCAGGAAAGCTTTATGCTTCAAGTGAGCTCTGAGGAAGAATGAAGTCAAATCTGGATTAGCAAAAAGAATGGCATCAAGGGAAAATAAAATATAAGGTCTCTAAGGCCATTAGTAATCAACAAGATGGTCTTTTTAAGCAAAAAAAAAAAAATCTTAAGTTTTCAACTCAAAGAATAGGATGGTTGACACATCTTTATTGCATTTAGAAGCAGGACTTTGGCCAGGGTGAGAGGGAGGCATATTTTTACAGGAGAAATGATACACAAAGAACTTTTTAAAAAAAAGAGAAGGATCTCTTTCTTGTTGATTCATTTTATAGATGTATTCTTCTTTACAAGCTAGTATGAAAGGACTTAGAGGGGCAACAGAATAACATTTATGTAATATCAGTACACCACTCCAATGTGGATACCTCAGATACTTAATAGCTGTGTGACCTTTGGCAAATCACTTAACTCCACTTGCCTCAGTTTCCTCATTTGTAAAATGAGCTGGAGATGGAAATGGCAAAGCACTCCAGTATCTTTGCCAAGAAAACCTCAAATGAGGTCACAAAAAATAGGAGAGAACTGAAATGACTGAACAACATAGCACTCATTTCACAGTAAAATGCAGTCAGTGTTCTGTAACCAACTGACAAAATTCTTGCCATGTAAAATATAATTATCAAAAAAAAAAGTATAAATTCTTCCCTTATTAGTTTCCTTTTGTGTATTATCTTCTCCTCAATGGTTTTTTTGAGAGCAGGGGTTGTCCTTTTCTTATTTGTATTCAGTGTTTAGCACAGTGCCTAGCACATAGTAGGCATTTAATAAATTCCTATTGAATATTGGCACTAATAGTATGTAAGTTCTTTGAGGGCAAATTCAATTTTGTTTTTGTGAAGCACCTAGCACAATGTCTGGTTTCTTCACTGAATACTTAATAAAGGTTAATTGATTATTTTTTTAAAAGGAATAAACTTTTAAAAGAAAAAAATAACAATGCTATTTGGGAAAAGAGACCTGTAATGTCATCAGTATAAAGAAATTCCTATGTGGAAATTCCCTATAGGCTTCTGTGGGAGTTGAGGAGACTAGAGCAAGAATGGAGAGAGTGATATAGGTTACTAGATTTTTACAGACATGAATCAATCTAAAAGCATTATGAGCTTTACTATCTATTAGATAAAAACATCTATGTTCCAGGCACTGTGCTAAGGATTAGGAATACAAAGAAAGGAATGGAACTTGAACCCAAATCTTCTTTAATCAAAAACTATTGAACTAATCTGTCCTCTTCTGACTCTGAGATGAGGGTCTTAGTTTTATTTACTAATATTAATATAGAATTTTGTATCAAGAAAAGACTTAAGATTTTTTGGTCTTCATTTCCTTTTTTTTTTACTTTATGACTTGATCTCATGTATAGAACAATAATGAAAAGATATGCACCAAGAAACTAATTTTTTTCCATTTAAAATCTTCATCTTAAAATGGATATCATCAGGACTAGTTGATTAATCTGAAACGTTGCTTTTCAGCTCTTAGAATCTATAATTCCATTAGCTGTCCTGACTAAAACAGCACTAGAAAATGGAAACTTCTTGTAACTACTGAAATAGATTCTTGTAATCTTCTAACCTTTAAAAGTCAAAGCTTAGCAGTGTGAGGGGAATAAATATAAGTATCTCCAATTTCATCTTATATCATAAAAAGTTAGTTGTATGAAGCATTATGGAGTCCTAGACCAAAAAACCCTACTATGTAATAATAGGTTTTATTTTTCTCCAACAGCTCTTTTTTGTATTTAGAAAAGTTCACAGATTTAGAGTGGGAATCATCTAGTACAACATACTTTTCACAGATTAAGGTTAAGTGAACTGTCTGAGAACACACAGTAGCAAAATGAGGATTTGAATCCTCTAGGGTTCTTGCCACTACCAAGGTAGATTGTGGATTTGATCATTTTACATACAAAGAGAGCCCTGTTTTAACTTGTTAAAGAGTCTGGACAAAAGTCATAAGACCAAGAGACTTGACATTTTTAAAGTGAATAAAGTGGCAGAACTAAGCTATACATAGCTTGCTTTCATTTTAATAGTGGTCAATGATCAGTGCTCTCAGTTTTGTGGGCTGGCTGAATGTTTTCCAGGCCACTGGGATGGTGTAACAGGCTTTTCAAAAGGCAGCATACATTCTAGGCTATTTGAATCACAAATGTCCTCTTGAGCCCAGTAAGCTTGCTCTTTAGTTTCAACACTAATTTAATTTCCACTAGAGACATAGTGATTTAAGTTAAGTACCATTGAACTAATTGAATCCATGGGAGCTGAGGAGACCACCAAGTGAAATATCAATATGAACTATAGAGGGAAAGCCTTAGTGGACATTCACTGTTAGCAAGCATGTCTTCGATGGAGATCCATCAAAAAGGAGCAGTCCAATAGATAGAACCAAGAGGACATCATGGTCAAGAAAACCTAGAGAGAAGAGAGTATCCCAAAGGCATTCAACAGTGTCAAAGGCTCCAGAAATGTAGAAAAGAATAAGAATTAAGAAAAATTTGGCAATGGAAAGAGAAGTTTCCGTTGAATTGATAAGGTCAGAGCCAGACTACTGCTGAGAGTTGAGAAGACATGGAGAGGAGACATGGAGGCATTTGATAGTATATGCTTTCTCAAGGAATTTTGCTACATACGGGGATAGAGAGGAAGGTAGCTAGCAAGAATGTACCGATGAAGTGAGTTTTCTAAGGATGGGGGAAACATGGATTCATTTATAAACAACTGGAAAGCAGTCAGTAGACAGGAGGAAAATTAATATTACTGATAGTGATAATGATAGATAAGGGCATTCTGTTGGAGAAGATGGAATGGAAATGGGCTCCTTGCCATGTAAAAGTTCTCATGTGAGGAGAAAGGGTCTGGAAGAAGAGAGTAAGAGAAGATATCTGAGTGATATGAGTTGATGAAGAGATCAGAAGATCTTAATAAATGGCTTTAATTTTTTTAGTGAAATGTGGAGTCATTTTGGGTGAAAGACAACGAATGGGAGATTTGAGGAAAGAGGAAAAGGTCTGAAAAAATTATGATGGTGGAGCAGCTAGATGAGCCAGGCTTAGAAATGGGATATTCTGGTAAATGTGACCTCAGACACTTCCTAAACATATGACCAGAGGCAAGTCACTTAGCCCCAATTACCCAGCCCTTACACCCTTACATGGCTCTTCAACCTTAGAATAGATTCCAAGATAGAAGATAAGGTGTTAAAACAAAACAAAACAAAACAAAAAAAGAACCTATGATGGTGAAATAATTAAAAAAGTACAAGAAAGTGGCATCACTTCAGGGAGGAGCCAGTTAAAGTTATAGAATATAAATTTGTATTAGACCAAGTCATCATGATTTCTTGATTTTCTCCAGCTCTGTTCAGCAGCATGCAAATAGAAACAAAAAGAGTGCTTGCTTCGGCAGCACATACACTAAAATTGGAACGATACAGAGAAGATTAGCATGGCCCCTAGCAAAAAAGACACACTAATTCATGAAGAGTTCCATATCTTTAAAATATAAAAAATTTAAAAAAGAAACAAAAGCAGCAACAGACTGGGAAAGTAATCAAAGGTTGGGGCTTGGCAAGGTACTAGTGGTGACTGGTAGAATAAAGGAAAGTGACTCAAGTATAGAAGATACTGTAAAGTTGAATTAGTTCACCAAAGGTCAAGAAGATAAATAGGAGTATGTAGTCAGTACAAGGGTGATGGCATAGGAAAGAATAGAGGAGGCATATAAGGGCTGGCAATCATGGAAAGGGAAATGAACAGAGACATAGGGAAAGTTGACATGATAAAAAATTAAAAGACAAAGGTGGGTGATGAGGAAGATCAAAGGTATGACTATCTCTGTGTGTAGTTGAGGTAGAGTGGTAGGAGATCATAGGAAATGAGTAAATTGAGTTGTTCAACCATTTTTTCAGTCATGTTCCAATCTTTATGACTTCAGTTTGGGGTTTTCTTGGCCAAGGTGCTAGAGTGGTTTGTCATTTGACTTCTCCAGCTCATTTTACAGATGAATAAAGTGAGACAAAGAGGGTTAAGTGACTTGCTCAGGGTCACACAGGTAGTAAGTGTCTGAGGCCAGATTTGAACTTATGAAGGTGACTCTTCCTGATTCCAGGCCCAACACTATCTACTTCACTACTTGGTTGCCCCATCGTAAATTGAAGTGTTGTGTAAATTGGTGTTTGAGGAAGTATCAATAATATATATGCCTAAGTCACCAAGAACAAGGGCAGGAGTTGTTGAGAAGAGGAAAAATATCTAGCCAGGCACTGAATTTATTGAATAAAGAAAGAGTGTTTTTGTCTGTAGATAATAGCTACCAGAAGTTTGATTGAGTGATTTAAAAAAAAAGATGAGTGAATCTCAAGCCAAAGTAGCTATAATAATAATAAAAATAAATAAATAAAAAATAAATAAGAGCCTTTATGGAGAAAGAAAATTTAAATCATGGACATAGGTCCTTCAGCTGACCCTACAGACAAGATACTTCTCCTTGGGATAACTGTTTGTGATAGAAGCAACTAGTTGCATTCAGAACCAGTTGTACTCATTCTCATCATAAAGCCTAATATTTCCACCTAAGTCTGGCAAAAGGGTTCTAAATACAGCAACACTATCTCTTCTTCTCCAAGGCAGCACCCCTCTACTCTTCTTTCTTTATACCCATTCTTAGTGATTTCATGTGCTCCCAAAGGTTCAATTGTCACCTCTACACAGAGGTTAATGAAAGCCCTCTATAATCCAGCTCCTCAAACCTTTCCAGTCATCTCACCATACTCACCTTCACAGTCTCCATTCTTTTCGAGCATTTCTTACCTTCACACCTTAGCACAAGTGGCTCCCAAGATCTAGAATATATCCTAAGCCTCTTTGCCATCACTTAGAATCCCTTAGCATGCTTCAAAACAGTTTTAAGAACAACCTATCACATGAAGGTTTTCCTGATTCTCTCCAGATATTAGCATTTTATCCCTCCTAATATTATTTACCATGTACTTTTGCATTTATTTCCTTTTGCAAAGGATGTACATCTCCTACTCCCAAGCAAAATATAAGCAGCATGAAGGTAGGAATTATTTCGTTTTGGAGAGGTCTTTTTATTTTCTAATGCCTAGCCTAGCACATTGGTTTGGAAATAGTAGGTACTTAATAAAGGGTGGGTGAAATGAAAATCAATCAACAAACATTTATTAAAGGTCTTTGTACTGCAGAGAGGAGAGGACCAGAAAAGATGTCACATAGGGTGGCTTAGGTTCTTCTTTGAATGAACCTAGAATTCTATAAGGTATAGGTGAAAAGACTACATTCCAAGAATAGTGAGAGGGGAAAGAAGGGACAGTTTATAGAAAGGTCATAAAGACAGAGATGGAGATTCTTGTGTGAAAAACATCCAGTCTGAGTAGCCCAAAGAGTGCATGAAGGGAAATAATAATTTAAAAAATAGGTAGGTTGGAGCCAGGTTATAAAGGGCTTCAAATACCAAACAGAAGAGTTTATATTTTATCCTAGAGACTATTAGGCAGCCACTGTAGCTTATCAAGTAAGGAAGTAAAAATGGTAAGATCTATGCTTTAAAAATTTCACTTTGGAAGCCATGTGGAGGATAGATTACAAAAGGGAGAGACATGAAACCTATTATAGGAGGCAAGGATAGAACCATTATCTAGCATGATGTCTTCTTATAAGCTATATTAGTTAAGTTACTTCTTCCCTTCCCCCCCCCCCCACAAAGGCTACAGAAGCCAAGGCTCAATCTATGTCTCCTTTGATGCAGCTTCTTGGTAGTTTGGGAATACCTCCAGGTCACCTAAGGTCACTAAAAAGACCCACCTATAAATTTTAAAAAAATTTTTTTATTTAAAATTTTTAAATAAATTTTAAATAAAATTTTAAAAATTATTTTTTAATTAAACAGAAGGGCCACCCAAGAGGGGCCTAGGACAGTGATGGCAAACCTATGACATATGTGTCGGCACTGACACACATAGCCATTTTTAATGACACGCAGTCGCATGCGATCACATACAGAGAAGCATGGAGCTGCATGCCGAGGATGAAACATTTGCTATAGTGTAGTGTAGACACTCTGTGCACTATAGGTGACAATTCTACCTATAATAATTTACCTATTTTGGTTTATTAAATACAGTTATATATTACAATTATACATTTTTGCTCAGTTTTGGGGCAAATTTTGACACACCAAGCTCAAAAGGTTGCCCATCATTGGCCTAGGATTTCAAATTAGGTGAATGTAGCAAGACCAAGGGAGTCACAATATGCAACAGGCCAAACTCCTTTCCATAGGGAGATGAGGGATGCTTTTAAATGCAGGAATAGCCTAACTGAATACCCTTTCTATGTCTAAGAAAATCCTCTTTTGTTACCTATTGAAATGACCTACAAGGAAAATATTTCCTCTCAACAATTAAAGCAGCTAAAAGTACTAGTCAGAGTCAGGCCAACTCCTAAGAAACTTCTGTGATAGTCAAGGCAAGAAGTACTGAGATTCTGAACTACTGTGCCTCTGTTAGTACAAAAAAGGTGACGGATATTAGAATTGCTATAAAAGTAAAAATCAAGATTAGAAAACTGTTTAGCTAAGTGGAATGAAGGAATGTGAGGACCCCAAGGATCATTCTGAGGTCGTAAACCTGGAAGTTTAGGAAAAGAATTAGGTTTTGTGAAAAAGATCAATAATTCTACTTTGGGGAATGTTGAAGAAAATGAATGTAAGACATCCAGTTCAAAATGTACAATAGATCAACATAGGACTAGAAATCAGGAGAGATGGGAACATGGATCTGTAAGCAATGTTATCTACAGATAATAATTGAATACATCAGAGTGTATGAAATCACTAAGAAAAAGAGATGCTAAATGAACTGTCACTCCCAATTATATAATTCTTCATCAACAACTACTTGATATCTCAAAATGTATTTCTCAAAAGCAACTCAAACTCAGTAACCACCCTCTTTGAACTTGTCTACCCTCCAAATATCCTTATTTCTGTTGAAAGAACCAACAATTCCAGTAACCTAGAGTCATCCTTGACTCCTCTCTTTCCTTCACTTTCCATACCCAATCAGCAATTGATTCTTTCTCAACATCTCCTATTTTCTACCTTCTCTCCATTTCTGTTGCCATTATACTAGTTCAGTTTTTCACCTAGACTGCTGCAGTTACCTCCTAGATAATATTGCTTCTTGAAGTCTCTTCCTATTCTTACTCAATCCTCTACCCGGTTTCCAAAGTAATCTTCCTAAGGAACAAACCTGACCACTTCACTCATTGTTTTTTATGTCTTGTTATTTCCAGTATCTAACACTATGTATTGCATATAGTACCTGCACAGGAAATGAATTCGTTGGATTCAATCACCACCTTGCCATTTTTCAAGGAACACCCAATTGCTCGGTAGAGAAAACTTCAGGTTTTAGATACAGACAAAATGGACTCCACTCTAAAGTAGCTTAATCTAGTCTTGCTTTCAGGTCAGAAACAAAAGAATATGTTTCATTTATTACTAATTTCATCTCTACTAAAGTTATTTTCAATGCCGAGAAATTAATAAATTAAAATAATGAGGACCATCTGATTGGATATCATGAAGATTAGATAATAACTTGCCTTCATTCAGAGGCTTGCAAGAAGAAAAAAATTCAGTGTCCATGATAGCACCATAGATCTCAAGGACATGGAAAAACAAAATGCTTAAAGTTTAGTCCAAGGTTATGGATCACAAAACCAATATGAAATTCCAAATTTTGTCTCTACAACATATTAGTCACATTCTATTATGTTGATGTTATATTTTTTTCCTTATGAATGAAAAGCCTCATATATGACAATCTTGGACCTAGTTTCCTTCTCTGTTGTTTAAAAAAAAAGTAAACTTTTCTGAATTAGCATTGCTACTTCTCAAGGAAACTGTTTATATAAATTGTCTTTTTTTCTCTATTAATTATATTTAAGATTGTCAGAAAAAAATAAAGAGACTATACTGATCCTCTTGCTTTTCTATCTTCTGCTGTTCATTTGTTCATCATTTAACTTGATTCATTTAATAAGAAAAAGGACTGACGTAAATGGTCTAAATACTGATCAAACCAAAGGCTAAAAGCACCAATATAATATAGTATAATAATAAAATTAGCTCTAAAAAAGAATGATAGAGGGGCAACTTATTAGAAGTCTAGAACACTAGCCTTAGGAAGTTCCTTAGATGGTTTGGTTTAAAAAGAAAAGTAACAAAGAACAACAAAAATATCAAGGAATATGGAAAACCTACCAAGGGATAAAAAAAAATAACATCTTGCAAAAGGTAACGGAAAAATGAAAATTATGGCAACAAGTGATGTCTAGGGGAAAATAGAAACATGGTCAGCAAGAAGGGTAGATAAAAAAAAAAACAATAAAAGACTGTTGTACAGTTACAAGAGGTTCTTGGGAAACAAGTAATCATCTAAGGAAGTGTTATAAAGGTAGGAGAGAAGTAAAAAGAAAAGAACTTCTATAAAGGCGAAACTGAAGGTACCTATGTACATCCAATCATCTCTGAACCTTTTGAGATGCATCTATCATTGCTCGGGATTTATCTTCTGCTTTGCCAGGTGCTACTGGCATGATCTATGGTAAGGGGCATAATTCACCAGTGTAGTTTGCCTATACAGGCTGTAATCAGCAGTGAAGTGTTTTGTGACATTTCTGTATAAAAGATGACTAACATAAATAAAATGCATTGTATGTTATGGGGTAATAGAATATAAAGCACTATAGATATACTCACCTAGCAGTAAGGGTCTGATTTAAGCCTGTGAGAGAAAGCATTTTCAGAGTCAAGGCTAAAAATTTTACCTACAGCCCATCCCATTGCTCATATTATAGCAGATGAAGCATGGAAGTCTTCCTGATGGTTAATGAGAAACTTTCTACATACAGTATCTCTAACCTTAAATCAAATTCCCAGGCTGCTACTTTATTTTCCTTTTTTGCTTGTTTTGCCAGAGATTGAAAAAATGGAAAAAGAAAAAAAGTGCCCTTTAAATCCACCATGGACTAGGCTGGGCTATTAGTGAACTCTTTCCCTTAATCTCTAGAGCCATCTCACAAGAGTCAGAAGCCAAAGACCAGCTTAGAGCCATACAACAAAGACTTTTAGGGAGTTCAGCCTCAGCCTACTCCCACTATCTTTATTACCAAAGCCCCAAATTCTATCTAAGTCAACATGGAGGAACTTCTTGTCATCAAGGATATTAAATAAGAGTTAACTGGTGAGCTAAGACAGTGCCAACGCATCAATCAAACTGTGAAGAAAAATGTCTTTGGCATAAGTCTTTGCATCCCTGCTGAGGTGTGGTGACTTGGAAATCTTTAGTCTAAATCTATATAGGATTTTAGGGCAAAAGACATATTAGGTAGACCAATAATCCCTAATATTTTTGCAACTGCAACATTCTGCCATTGCCGATTTAATTGTCAAATGCCTCTATCAGGTTTTAAAATTTTTTCTAAACACGGTATTATTAATTTTTTTGTTTTTGTTACTTTTTAGAATTTAGCAATACCCTATAAAAAAAACACTTTGTAATGTTACAATACTAAGAAGAATCACCAATGAAGATGCTGAAAGGCAAGTACTCTGTATTTAGAGTCAGAGAAATGAGGTTCAAATTCCCATCCTGCTATTTATTTAATTGTGTGACTTTTGTCACCTTTTAACTTCTCTGCCTCAGTTTCAGGTCTGTTCTAGCTCTGTTTATGATCCAACGACATTTTCAGGTTCAGGAATTTAGGAAACACAGCCATTCTTTAATGCTGAACTTTCAGCATCAACTCCATTGTGAGTCTAAGATCACGAGTCTAATAAGAAACAGTTTTGTTCCTAAAACAGATCTATAATGCTGAACGTGCAGTGAAAAGGCTCATGAAAAATAATTGTTGCTCATGTTCCACTGCCAGTGATTAAACCTTAATACATCTTGACAGTTTTAATTTTTATATAAATACCACAAGGGCCTATCATTCACATTATAGATTCCAAGCTTAACCTATGTCATTTGAAAACAACAAAGCTGTTTTTAAAGGAGCTACTGTCAAGGTACTGACATGTTCAAAATTGAAAATGCCCTAAAAATAAGATTTGAAGAGGAGAAAACCCAATTTTCCTCCTTGTCCTACAGATTAGGTGTTATGAATGCCTCAACTCAGCTTTAAGGTCATATATTCATAGAACAAGGCAGGTTTTTCCTGTAATCACAGAATGTCAGAATTGGGAGGGATCTCAGAATGAGTATCTAATCCAAGATTGCAATTTTTTCAGATGAGGAAACTGAGTCACTGAGAAGGCTTCTGATAATTATAGAGGTGCAGATCTAAAACTACAAGATAGACTTCAAGCACAGCAGTTTTCTAAAATGTAGGGAAGAGGCATTTTGACTTTGTATTTGTTTAAGCATTGTGCCTCATAAAGCATTGACTCTACATAAATGTTGCTTGAATTGAACTGAGTTCCAAACCCTACAAGTCTTCCTTCCTATTGATGATTTCTGAACTGTGACTTCAATTAAGAGCAAGTATGAAGTGCCTCCTGTGTACAGACTGGTGAGTATATAAAAAGGGAAAAGTAATGAGGATAGCTTTGCAATCTTATTAGGGATAAAATACAGACACAAACAATATGGTGGAAGCAAAGAAGAGATTCCAAGTCTTATGAGAAATTTGAGGAGGAGAGTTATTGTTTTTATTATTTATTTCTAAGAGTAGGGAAGTAGACAGAGTAAAAGGTTTCAGGGAAGAGACACCACCATTCCACCTTTTAAAGGAAAATATTACTTTAAATAGATTTGGAACAAGTGTTTTTCCAAACAGCTAGTAGTCCAAATTGCCTGGAACACAAAATGTAAAAGGGGCAACATGATATTATTAAGAGTGCAATACAGGACTAGAAGAAGGAAGACCTGGGTTCAAATCCTGACTCTTCCTGCAGGCCAGTCCCTTAACCTCAATTTTCTTATATATAAAGTGGGGATTATATTTCATAGGGTTGTTAGAAGGCTCAAAAGAGAGATGTGTTCTTCTGAATATTCTCTTCTCTCCAGGATTTTATGGCACTGCTCCGTCCTGCTCACCTACCTGTTCAATGTATTCTTAGTCATCATTTTTTTCATGAAGACTTTCGTGATACTCTCCAATTGCTAACATCCTCTCTCCCAAATTACCTTGTATTTAACCCATAAGGCATATTCATTCATCTTAAATTTATGCCGTTCATTTTTGTGTTTTTGTTTTCTGCCCCACTAGAATATAAACTCATTGAGAGTAGGCATTATTCTATTTTGTGTACTTGTATCCCCCAGGACCTAGCATAGTGAGTGGTGCAGAATAAGCACTTAATAAATATTTGTTCGTTGATTTGTGAATGCAGGTCAAAACCTTTATGACTTATTATAAGTCCAATTGAAAAAGGGGCAGGTGGGGCTCTTCTTAGAAAGGATATCTACTATGGATAATAGGTGATAATAAGGAAGTAGGGGATGGATATGCTGGTGAGCAGCTGCTGTTTTGAGTGCCCAGGTAGGGGCTGAATTATAACTACTAGAAGCAATCCACACCAGACTTGGGGGTAGGGTGAAGCTTGAGAGTGGAAAAAGGGGCAGGGTACAATACGGTTGAGGGATACAGCTAGACATGGTTGTATTAAGATATAAACTGGCTATGGAGAGAAAGTAGGCAGTAATCCATCTCCCCAACCTCTGGTTGGCTAATCAAAGAATCACTTTGGAAACCAATGATAGTAAATAAAATCCTAGGGGGTTGCTTGAGGGATTCAGGGGTTAGGGGGTCTAGTCAGTGATCATACAACTAAAAAGTGTCCTAGTGAGATTTTGACCATCTTCTTGACTTCATTCCTCATATTCTGATTAGACTACCCAAAATACTTATAAAAGTTCTCTTTGTGGTAGCAAAAAACAAGAAATTTAGAGGATGCCCATCAACTAGGAAATGGCTATAAAGAGACTCTCATCATCATTACTATCATTGCCATTTTACAGATGAGGAAACTAAAGCTTGGGTCGATTAACAAATTGACCTGGATGTAAAGGTAATCTTTTTCAGAACTTTCTCTTTCTTGATGTGGCCTCCTGAACATAGCAGCACACATACAAGAAAGAAGAAATTATCAAATAGGAGAATCATAGACTCTTCAGTAAAGGCACCTTGGAAGTGATCGATTCTAACCCCTCTAGAAGCAATGGAAAGAATGTTGAATTTAAGAGTTAGAACCCATGTTCAAATCCTATAAATACCATTAATGTGATGCTATGCAAGTCACTTAAGCTTCTTCACTAGGTCTCAGTTTCCTCATATATAAAATGAGGTAGTTGGATTAAATGACCTCTAATATCCTATTTATAACCCTAAAATCCCCTTACTCAAAGTGGCAAGGTTAATTTTTCTATCTGAATCCTCCAGCAGTTTCAAGAATAGCATAACTGCACCTTCTCTTCCAATATCATATCCACTGCAAAAGCAAGGTTGGCTAGACTTGTGTTACAGACCAGTACAGAGATAGACAGTATGCAAATGTTAGAGTTTCAAGGTCACAAGCTACTGATTGAAACCTAAGGAAGTTGATAAGCCTAGTTTGCAATCAATCTCCTTGCCTTGGCTATCACCTCAAGTGACTGGGAAGAAATAGAAAATAAACTTTAATCATGAAACTTCAAAAACATCAGCCCCCCCATTTCTGGATTAACCTATTTTCCCAGTTTAAAAAGAAAGTTTTCAAATTTCATTTCGTTCAGAGTAAGGGAATATTCATAAACCAATTACAAAGGCCTTAGATGGCAAAGGAAATACTACTCTTAACTATGGTTTGTACTATCAGATATTGTTTCAATCCTTTTTTGTTTTTTTGTATGTGTTTTTTTCTGGTATGGAGAGGGGATATTTGCACTTGTTACAGGATGACTGAGTAACTCACTCATGGCACTGCCACTTATGAATAATGGCATGATTCTCTCATTCTTTGAGTGTTAAGTATTTTCTCTCTTGTCTATTGCTTTTCCCTGTATATATTAATATCTAATTTCCATGTTGGTTATCAAAATGCAGGCAAACAATTTCTACCGTTGCTCAGGAGAAAAAGAAAGAGGACATTTTAGAAGCTCTGGAGGAATTAAAGTCTCAATCATGCTCTAACACATTGATTTATGTGAATCAATATGCATTTTTGCAAACTATCTTTGCTTTAGCTTTTTTTTTTTAGTTAGCTGTTAGCTAAAGAATTAGGTCAGTTTCATTAGATCTTCTAATTAACTAGTTCTTTATTTAAAAGAATAGAAATTCTGTCTTCAAGAATACTATAACATGTTGTCAATAAAGTTCAGAACAGGGCTAATGATTATCATTAACAAAAACCCGGTGTGATTTTCAGAAACTTATCTTCCTATACTTTATTCCTTTTATCCATCAGTAATATCCTGGAGTAAATTAGGTTCAAACGAGTTTATTCATCTTAAAAAAAAAATGACTGGGTCAACTATGGGGAAAGGAAACGTAATTCAGTAGACAGTAAAACATTTCTAATCAGTTTCCTTTGTGAACAATCTTTTGGGACATTTTGATGATTTTAGAAAGATTATGACATTTTAAAAATTCCACTAAGAGATTCATCCCATATTATTTTAATGGCCCATTTTTCAAACATTAAAATTTCTGTGAAAATAAAAAAAAAAAATTCCTACAGGTTAATTCCTTAGGCTTTCTCATTATTTGTGTCCTAAACAATTCTAGTCTTGTCCTGAACACTGGTTTTTTTTGTGAAGCCACCAGAAAATTAGTTGGAAATAAGGAAACCCTCTAGCTCAATAATCCTTCAAGAACTCTGACTAAATTTTCCATCTGTAACATTAGAATGATAATCTTGACTCCTTTTTCCTATCTGAGAAAGGTGGCATGCAGCATATGATAGGTAATGGGCAAATCCAGAAAGTATGACTCAGAGCAAGTCACTTAGCTTTTCAATGCCCCAGGCAATTCTCTAAAACCATAAAATGCAGAAGTTACAAAAAAATAATCTCACTGAAAGTCCCCAACAAGGAAACAAAGAAGCTAAAGGAGCTCTACAAAGATACAACTGCATAGATCCACAATACTTATATTACCATATTCAATTCTACCTCCAACTGGATTGAACCACTAATCAGCATATATTCCATTCTCACCAGATTTCCCCTTCATTTGACTTTTGTCACATCTTCAGATTATTCTTTGCTTGTAAGAAAGCACTGCTCTATCCTTTCTTTTATTTTCTTAATGTTTCTTAAAATATAGGTTTCAAATCTTATAGGATTAGCTGAACATATAGTCAGTCACTTCTCCCCAGACCCCCACCTTTGTGTGGCAAATTGCTTAAACTCACAGTGTTCTCTATCATCCTTCTCTCTTAAAAGGAAAAGAACCCATATGTTCCAGAATATTTATAGCAGCTCTCTGTGTCATAGCACAGAACTAGAAACTGAGAGGATGCCCATCAACTGGGAAATGGCTAAAAAAATTGTGGTATGTGATTGTGATGGAATATTACTGTGCTATAAGAAATGATGAGCAGAGTAATTTTTTTTTTTAAACTTGGAATGTACTACCCAGGATAATGAACAGTAAAATGAGTAGAACCCTGAGAACATCATACATAGCTACAGATTTAATACTTTAATAAATTGTGATGTTATCTCCAGAGTTGGAAACATGAAAGACATAATTTATATCTATATATTCTTCTGGGAAGGGGGAAGGGTGTTGCCTTTCTAGGATGTGGGGAGGAAGGATCTGAGACAAATTAAACTTCTTTTTTTAATCCCTCTTCCTGGTAATACCTGTAGTGACCAGATATCCCCTGTGGGTTCTTCTCCCCACATCTACTTTCTCAACATCTTTTATGCCCTTCTCTCCTCTAGACACAACCCACCTCCCTGATAAAGGCCTTATCAATTCATACCAGGACTACTCCAATAGCCTAAAGGTTGGTCTTCCAGCCTCAATTTTCTCTCCATATCCTCAAAAACTACCAAAAGTACTCTTCCTACTTTGAGTTACCAAGTTACCCCTTACTCAATAAACTCCAGAGCTACCCATCACCTCCAGGATCAAAGAGAAAATCCTCTGATTTTCAAAGCCTTTTATAACTTTTCATAACCTACATCTTAGAACACCACTATGCTGCCAGACCCCCCCCCCCTTAATTGGTTTTTCTCTTCCTTAAACAAAACACTCCTCTCATCTCCCAATTAAGTATTTTCATTGACTGTCAGCCATGCCTGGAATGCTCATCCTCTTCAACTCCACATCCTAGTTGTCTTCTAATCCCAACTATAAATCTATCTGTTACAAGGAATATTTTCTGGATCTTCTTAATTCTAGTATCTTCCTATGTTGATTCTCTACAATTTATCTTATCTAATATACATAAAAACATATACACACACATATATAGTTTGTACATAGTTGATGGTATGTGATCTTTACCAATAAATTGAGTGCCTTAAGAAGAACACTATGTACCTAGCACAAAGTAGGAGTTTAATAAATATTTATTGTTTACTAATTTTAATGTACAGTTTAATTTTTTAAATTTTGTGGCTAGTTTCATATTATACATATTTCAATACACTAATACATGTACATAATATATAAGTAAATATACAAATAATGGAAGATGTACTCCAATTTCTTTTTCTGACATAGATGGGTATGTGATCAAAAGATTGGAAAGAACTGTTCTACTGCATACCATTGAGCTAATTATAATCTAACTAGATTCACTCACCAAACCTATGATTGTAATACTCAACTTGTTCTTTGTTCTATGTCTAAAGGGTTGGCAGTTCTTTTTATCATGAAGAAACTTCCTATCTCTCTATTTTGTTCCTCTAAGAATTCTAATTTAAATTACTTAGAAATTCCATTTCACTTAAGCTTACATATTCCTCCTTGTTTTGCTTTCCCCTCCAGTCTCATGTTTTTCCCATCTCTTTCCCCAGCCTTCTAGTTTTTCTAACTCACTCCTAAGTTCTCTAAAATTCATGGCTACAATTTCAATTTTCCTATCTCTAAGCGAAAATGAATATTTTTCTTGGGGTTGAAAGCAAAAAATTTGCAAGCCTCCCACACTGTACCAAGATTATGGAGCAATTAAATCTCAGGAGTTAATGAGGAAGTTACTTGTCAAGAAATATCTGATGTGTACAATATAGTTTTTGTCACCATATTGAGTTAAAAACCTGGCTTTGGATTCCCCAATTGATAAATGGGCAAGGGAAATGAATAGGCAATTTTCAGATAAATAAATCAAAACTATCAATAAGCAGGTGAAAAAGTGTTCTAAATCTCTTATAATTACAGAAATGCATATCAAAAAAAACTCTGAGATATTACTTCACTACTAGCAGATTGGCTAACATGACAGCAAAGGAAAGTAATAAATGTTGGAGGGAATGTGGCAAAATTGGAACATTAATGCATTGCAGGTGGAGTTGTGAATTGACCCAACCATTCTGGCTGGCAATTTGGAACTATGCCCAAAGGACTTTAAAAGACTGCTTGCCCTTTGATCCAGCCATACCACTGCTGAGTTTGTTCCCCAAGGAGATAAGGAAAAAGACTTGTACAAAAATACTTATAGCTACACTCTTTGTGGTGGTAAAAAATTGGAAAATGAGGGGATGCCCTTCGATAGGGGAATGGCTAAACAAATTGTCATATCTATTGGTGATGGAATACTATTGTGCTAAAAGGAATCATGAACTGGAGGAATTCCATGTAAAATGGAACAACCTCCAGGAATTGATGCAGAGTGAAAGGAGCAGAACTAGTAAAACCTTATACACAGAGATGGATACACTGTGGCACAATTGAATGTACTGAACTTCTCTACTAGCAGCAATGCAAGGATCCAGAACAATTCTGGGGGACTTATGAGAAAAAACACTATCCATATCCAGAGAAAGAACTGTGGGAATAGAAACACAGAAGAAAAACAACTGCTTGATCAATGATAGATGGGGATATGATTGGGGATGTAGACTCTAAATGATCACTCTAGTACAAATATTAATAATATGGAAATAGGTCTTGATCAATGATACATGTAAAATCCAGAAGAACTGCCAGCTGGCTACAGGAGAGGGTTAGAAGGAGGGGAGGGAAGGAACATGAATCATGTAACCATGAAAAATATTCTAAATCAATTACTTAAATAAAATTTTTCAACCCCCCCCCAAAAAAAAAATTCTGGCTTAGTTTGGCATGAAGAACAATAAAATACCATGATGATACTAGATGACCTCAAAACAGAGAAGCACCAATGGCTTTCCCTGAAGAATTCCATTTTTCTTATCTTCAGAGTAAAGAATAATAAAACAGATGATTTTTTATCAATATTTTACTGAATACACTCTACTTTAAAGAGATGAATGAGATACTGTTTGATTGCATTTTGACCCGGATTCCATCTTTTCTTCTTATGATGCTCTGCAATGCCCCGCCCCCCCCCCCCCCCCATAAAGCTTACCAGCTGGTTAAGTCTCAGTGCTATTAGTTTGGGGAAAGGCTAATATTATTTAACAATAAAAATAAAAATCACACTCAACTGAGCACTGAATTATTCATGTGTTCTGATTTTACATAATTTGGACGTCCCTCTTTTTATTGCTATTTCAGTTTCTATCACTAAACAATTCTCCACTAGGTCCACCTTGGATTCCTGTGAAGGAGGAGATAACGCTTTCAAAATATTCCCTTGGAGATGATGTTCAGAGCTGATGTCCAAATATTTACAGCCAAAGCTTAAACTATGAAAACAGCAAGGAATACCCGTCAGTGCCAGAAATGAAAAGTATAGTATTAACTAGACTTTTTTTTTTAAATGAAATTTCTATTGAATTTAAAAATCAGGAATGGCACATAAAGAGAGCAAAATTGAACCATCAGGAGAACAGACTTTTAAGGTTTACATTGTGTCATTCCATATTTTCATTTTATAAGCACATACAGTGACAGAGCATCATTTAAAATACAATTAAAAGAACTTAATGTGATTCTGACATTAAAAAGTTAGTAATGGGAAATGTTAGCTACCTCTGTTCAGTGAGTAATAAGAGGAAAGGGAAGGAAAGGAGTCAGTTTTTAGTGAAGGCATCCATGTAACTGGCTTTAGGAGAGTGTCAGCGTGTGGGGGTCTGTTTGCATCATCAGCAAAGAGGCAAATGGGCAGGATGGCTGGAACCAAGTCATTACAGCATTAGGACCCTGACTGTGCTATCCAATCTTGGTCAGGACGCCCACTGATATGGAAAGGAATCCTGACTAGAGGAGAAGAGTCAATTCTAACAAGAGCAAGAAAATAAGAAACAGGAAGAGGGAAAGTGTTACCAAGCTACTCAAAACAGTCAAAGGGGGAGGAAAATAGAGCCCGTACAAGTGAGAAAAGTTTCCTTTTTTTAACACTGTTTATTATTTTGCTCCTCTCCAAAA
Source organism: Gracilinanus agilis (assembly GCF_016433145.1). Lineage (NCBI taxonomy): Eukaryota > Metazoa > Chordata > Mammalia > Didelphimorphia > Didelphidae > Gracilinanus > Gracilinanus agilis. The sequence continues at coordinate 123,957,894 of NC_058133.1, forward strand.
TATAGCATTTAGCAAGTCATTAATGCTAGAAAGTGAATGTGTAAACGAAACCATTGTGGTAACATTCTTCAAATGTTCAGTTTAAGTGTGGGAAGAGGGGGAAAAAAAACACAGATGGAGAATACTATAATGAACTGACATGTTCTATTTAAAAACTGTTTGTCAGCTGTAGTTAAGTTGACACTGTCAGCATGGTAACAAATCATAACATTTTGCATGTTTTGCCGCATGCTTGAAGCAACCACCATCTCACTCATATGATAGTGTTGGAGGTTTAAGGGACAGCACAAACCAAGGGGACTCTTCTGATCCAGGGTCCTATCGAAGTCCCCCCACTCTACCAAAAGAAAATGCCCAGTTAGACAGCTTTGTTTCTAGGAAAGAAAACTGCTGGTCAAAGTCTTTGTCCCTGAGATGCCAAAAGCTTTAACTGGTTTGAGGAGAGGACTTTGCTCATCATCAATTGCTTCAATGAACTCATTTTAGAGTCACCTAGAACTACAAGGTATTTTAATGATTTTCTAGTTCAGCAATTCTAAAAGTGACCATTTCAGGAGTCAAAGCTACTTTCCTAATTATTCTTATAACTATAAGAAATAATAATTCCAAGAAGAATAAATTCTTAATAATATCAAAATGTTTTAATTTCCAATATGGGAAATAGATATAATCCACCTTTTTAAAAATGCTCTTTTAGGGTCAAAAATTTTTAAGTAGAAAGGGGGGCCAGGACCAAAAATTTGAGAATTGTTTCTTTACTCTAATGCAATCTTTTCCTTTCAAAAGATGAAGAAGTTGAGGCCTAGAAAAAGTTAAAGGACATAACTAAGAGCGCAGAGGGAGTTAGGGGCAGTCAGGATTCCAATCCAGGACTCTTGGAAGCTAATCCACTGCTCTTTTGATCTAGCCAAGTTGCTTCTCAATGATAATAAACTTGAATATTAATGTACTCCAGGGCTGATTCATTTCTTTATTTAGATTTTTATCACTGGCAAAATGAGTTAATGTAGGAAAATAAGAGAAATAAATATGGAATGAAACTCAATGAAAGCATTATTTAACTTTAAAATAAAATGAATGAAAAATAATCTTAGAGTATATAGGACTAGGTACTATGTGAATTTTACATAAAATTTACATAAATCCACGGTCCTTTCCATTAAGAGTTTTTTCATTTAATTTAGAAGATAACAATGACACAAAGTACAGCAGGAAGCAGTAGGTAATTAAGTGCTAAAGTTTAAATTCCAAGTGCCAGGTGAAAATGCACAGGGCTAGCACTCTTTCCATGTCACTAAATAGAAACAACATTAATTCAAATCTTAGTTTTACACTTTACTGTGTAACTATGATCAGAGAACTTCGAGCTCTTGAGTCCCCATTTACTCCTTTGCACAGTGCGAAAGATTTTTCTTGCACTCCCTACATTCCAAATATTCTTTGACAAAAAAATGTGCATTAAACCTTAAAGTATCATATAAATGTGAATGATGACAGGCTAGTTGTTGTAATGGAAAGAACACTGAGTGAGAAAGACCTGAATTCAAATTCTGACTCAGATACTTATTAGTTGTGTGGGTCTGAGAAAGTCTAGTTTCCTTATCAGCAAAACAGACAGGATTGTGGTGAGGATCAAATGAGATAAGTATAAAGTACATTTAAACCTTAAAAACCTACATAATGGCTGTAACTGTTACTATTATAACTGTTACTATGTGAATGAATATGCAACTAAAATTTTTAAATCACATAAAATCAGAGGATTTAGTACTAAGAGGGACCTCAGAGGTCATTTAGCCCAACTCCTTGTTTCTACAAGAGAGGAAGCCTGAAGACAAGAAACATGAAGTTACTTGCTTAAGGTTACATAAAATAATACCTGAACTGGTATCCAAATATAGGTCCTTTGACTCTAGCTCCAGGGCAGCTCTGGCACATAAAAAAAAAAAAATCTCCTCATTTCATGGATAAATAAAAAAACTAACTAATAGGAGGTGGCAGGATCACATAGGCTGATAGGCTGAAATAAGGACCACAATCCAACTTTCTAGATTACCAGAGCAGTCCTGTCCTTTTCCTTTTCCCTTTCCTTAAATTCCATTCCCCTCCCTTTCCTCTTCTTTCTCCTTTCCCATTTCCTTTCTTTTCTCTTCCTTACATTTTCTTTATTTCTTCCTTCTCTCCCCCCTTCCTCTTTTTCTTTCTCTCTCTTTCTTTTTCCTTTTCTCTCTTTCTCTCTCTCTCTCTCTTCCTTTCTTTACTTCTTTCTCCTTCCCTTCTGTCTTACAGTCAATACTATATATTGGTTTTAATGGGCAGTAAGGGCTAGGCAATGGAGTTATAGAGATTTGCCCAGGATCATAGAAGTAGGAAGTGTCAGAGTCAAGATTTGAACCCAGGACCTCCCAGGCTCCAGGCCTGGTTCTCTATCCACTGAGTCATCTGGCTGCCCCCTAGACTAGTACTCAGGCTAAATTCTTTGTTTGTGTTGTTGGCACTGATGTCCTTTATCCCAGGGCAAGAAATATTAGAAGATTCTCCCAAACTCTTAAAAAATATGGTCATTTTGCAGGGGATTGGGGGAGGGGGGGGGGTCAAGGGATCAAAAGGCACTCACCAGTTGTTTCCCCATCCCAAAGATCACATTTAAAGGTAGAAAAGGTTAATAAAGCTAAGCAGAAAAGTCCCTTTTTAGAGTACACTGACAATTAAAACATTTTGTTAGAATTATTTATGATCTCCATAGTGAGAAAACAGATTATTTCCAAAAGCTTTAAATTTTTATCATGTCTTCTGTTTAGTCTCCCTAGAATCATTTTCTATTAAAGTTTTAATATTAATTCATAATAAATATTATTTAATATTATTTTAATATTAGGAATTAGACTTCATGGTGTAAATATGGGACTAGAAAGTGAATATAAGTTTTACTTTTTTACTTTATCACTGTTTCTTCTGTTATGAAAAATTCTACTAGGTTAAGGAATATGGTGGAGAAAGAGACAGTTAGAGGTTGTTTCAGAATATTAAAAGCCCTTAACTAGAGCTTCAGAAACAAGCATTCCAAGGAAAAAGGAGGGAAAAGTAACACTGCTGAATCATCTTCTATAAATTTTATATGGAAGGGCAAGAATGGATAGAGCCCTCTAGTGCATTTCTAAGGTTAAATAAATGCCATTTAATAATAGTCTTCAAGTAAAATCACTCATCCATTAAAAACGAACTCATGTAAAAGATTATGGCTTCAGGGGCAGCAGGGTAGCTCAGTGGATAGAGAGCCAGGCCTAGAGATGGGAGGTCCTAGGTTCAAATCTGGCCTCAGACACTTCCCAGCTGTGTGACCCTGGGCAGGTCACTTGACCCCCATTGCCCACTCTTACCACTCTTCCACCTATAAGTCAATACACAGAAGTTAAGAGTTTAAGAAAAAAAAAAAGAGTATGGCTTCAATCCAAATCGGAACCAATTGTTATGAATTTACTTGCAAGGGTATTCAAATAGTTTGTTCTAAAACCTCTGTCAGTCTCACCACCTTCCAGCATTCATTTGGTGCTAAGTATGTTCCAAATACTGTGCTAAGTATTTTATCATATTTGGTTCTTTTCAACAGCCTTGGAAATAGGGGCAATTATTATTTCCATTTGACAGATATAGCAAATGAGGCAAACAGAGGTTAAGTGACTTGCTCAGGATCACACAACTAGGAAGTATCAGAGGAGCTCTATTGGCTTCACCGCCATTATTTGTTGAGCAATAAGAAAAGTTGCTCTATTTTAGCATATTTTAATATTATGACCCATTATAGGGAGAAACAGTAGAAAAGTAAGCCAAATATAGCTTTTTCAATGCTATGATATTGTAATTAAAAAAAAACTGCAGGGTCTCTTGTTTTAAAGAGAATTCCTCCTTATATCTTTCTTCCTGGATTACAAACTTCTAGAAATCTAAAGTCATGGATTGCTTGTCTCACTTTAAACTTCCCCAGGTACCTAGCAAAAAGTAGGCACATAATAAATTTGTTTTAAACAAATACACAATAACTCTGGAATCCTTTATTGGTTATTAAATAAAGCAGCTAGATGGTGCAGAGGAGAGAGTCAAGATCTGATTTCAGATCCACCTTTTGCATCTGTCTCTGCCTAACTGTGTAAACCTGGACAAATCATTTAATCTCTCCTTGTCTCAGTTTCCTCAACTGTCAGATGAGGATAATAATAGGAACAAATAAAATAAAATTTGTAAAAAGCCACTTAGGGAGGAAGCTGGGTGGCTCAGTGGCCCAGAGACAGGAGGTCCTGGGTTCAAATGTGGCCTCAGACACTGCCTAGCTGTGAGACCCTGGACAAGTCACTTAACCCCCATTGCCTAACCCTTTACACTCTTCTGCCTTGGAACCAACACACTGCATTGATTCTAAGACAGAAGGTAAGGGTTTAAAAAAAAAAGCACTTAGCAAACTGTATATGTTTAATGAATGTCTATTAATTAAGAATCACCTCTTTTCTTTCATTGAAGTAACCAAGGAATATTTTTCTGTGCATTGTAACCCAAGAAATGGGGTTCAAAAGGCAGAGGGAAATGAGGGGGATGGAAAAGTGAATAAGAAAACATTCTGAATGAGATCACCCTTGAAAAGCTCTTAAAATCAGAGGAGGGGGTAGGAGGGGGCAGCTCCCACCATTAAAAGTTCAATATAAATGTATAAGTGTCTGAATGAGCAATTTAGGTAGACTTGGCCCCTTGCCTCACAAGCATTCAGGATTACAAACTAAACTTTCTTGGCATCACTAATAAAGACATGACAGAATGATAAAATAAATTGCAGCAAACCTAGACTCTGGAAGATACTAGGGTTGTGACCAAGATGACCTGGGGAAATTTTTCAAAGCATAAGTTTTCCCTTTTTCACAAACTGTGGGTCCAAAATGTCCTCAGTCAGGCAGAAGGAAGCTCAGGGTCCCCAGGAGAGAAGGCTATCATTCACTCTAGCAATCTGAATTTCTACCCACATTGGCAAGTCTCCATGGACTCCATGGTCCAGGATTCCATATTCTAGACACACAATACTTCTCTGGAAAACTAAAAAATAATAAAATAAGAATACCTGTAGTAAAATGAAGGGGCATCCATGAGGAAACGTCCTGATATTTTCTGGAGCACACTGGAACTTCTGTGAGCTAATTAAGATTACCTTTCCTAGACCCTCTTCCCCTCTAGAATAGAGACAAAGCCTATAGAAAAAAGGATCTTTGTAGGTTGGGGAGCAGAGGGAGGAAATACTTCAAGTGGAAGAGAATTTTAAAAAGGGTTGCATAAATTCTAGCTCGAAAGATTAGTCCCTGCTTTCTTTGTGATATGCCCTTAAGGCATATGGGTATTTGTAAACAAACAACGTGATCCACCTCTTTTTTCCAGGATGAGGGAGGGAATTCCAGGGAGCTAGAAATCCCAAATCCAGGTAACAGTCACAATTTAGATTTTAAAAAAAAGCTAGAGGAAAGAGGTGTTGGGGGTGGGGGTAGGGCGGAAGGAGGTTTGCACCATTCTAAAAATCATTAAAATATTAAGAAAGATTTTAGAGAAGAGGAACAGGAAAAGCTTAGTTAAATTCTATCCTGGGAATGAGTCTTTGATTCTCTTTCTCACTAGAGCAAGAAGACTGCTTATTTTTCAAAACTGTGAGCACTGCCCTCAAGGCAAGAATACTGAAGATAACGTAAAGGACCCAGCCTGACTCAAATGGGGAAAAGAAAGGTTCAAATTCTCCCAAGTCTTTACAAATTAAAATGTTCCTCTGTACTTTAGGTCAGCTCTTGAAATAATTGTTTTGATTTTTTCATGTGAAAAGAGAAACTGACACCTAACAAAAACTGGCATCAATACCTTGGGTAGAATATGGAGGTCCTTAAATAACTGTTGAATTTAAATCTGTATTTCCTTTTTAGAAACACCTCAGGAGAGTAGATAGAAGGCTGACCCTAAAACCAGGGAGAGTTGGAATCAAGTTCTTTCTCTGCCTCACACATAAAAGAGACTAGATATCCATACACATTTAGCACCAATTCCTGGAAGATACAAGCTGCATTGGCAGAGAAAGCTTCCTTCACCTAGATGTTCCTACCCCAACGAAATCATAGGTCCACCTACCTTTATCCTGCCAACCTGTAAAAATGGAGAACTACTTCCCCTGTCTTTAATTCCTGTTTATAGAAAAAATATAACATGAATCATAAGCAAGAGCCCTTTTAGTTCAGCTCTTCTGTTCTGCAGATAAGGAAAGAGACTCAGAGATCACAGAATTATAGATTTAGAGCTGAAAGGAACTTTAACTGCCGCCTGGTCTAAACCTCTGATTTTGGACATGAAGAAACTGAAATTGAGAGGTTAAGTGATTTGTCCAGAATTACAGGGGTGGAATGTGAATACAGATCTTGCTGACTCCAAAGCCAATGCCTTTTCACCTTTCACGGAAATGTGATTGCCTAGACAGAATTCCCTTCTTAATACTCTTATTTAGTCTATGCAATCCCTGTCTAACCTCACAGCCCAGGTCAAGTCCTACCCAGTTCAAATCCATGATGCCTTCTGTGGCAACAATCCGAGCCACAAAAATTTTCCTGTAAACCTCTAGAGTTATTGCATTCATTTACTCCTTTAGATTATTTTTAACATACATACATCTTAATTTTTTCTAACCCAAGTATAAACTCAAGGCTAAGCTTTGTATTTCATCTTTCTGTGTTATGTACTAAGTTAGGCTTACAAAAATACTCCTTGAATGAATGAATGAATTTAGTCTGAACACTAAAACTTTTCTAACTGTGTATGCTATCAATAAGAAATACAAAAATACTAGGAGCCATGCCTTTCTAAAAGAAAAATTTTAAATGCAGCATGTTGGCTGGTCTGGACAAAATAGATATCCCTTTTGTGAGCTGTAATAATGTCTAAATCTCAGGAAAATTATGCATGGGGACATTCTTAGGTAACCTTGAATCCATCTCAAGCTGAAATCTCTGAAATTCTTGTGCTCTTAAAACCCTGAGAACTAAAAGGTTATTATTTTCCCATCAACAATAGACCTAGTCTCCCATACCTACTAATTACCTGTGTCTGTCCTGAGAAATTTAATAAGAATCTGATGGCCAAAAAACTTTAGTATTAAAGTAAATACAACCCCAAACAAATATGGAGCTAGTCTTAAATGACCATTCCAGTTAGCCAATAAAGGATGTCAAGTATGTATCTGAGTACATGTGTGGTCAGGGGGAATAAAGGGGTGTACAGGACAAAGAAGCAAATTGAAAGAGGAAAAGAAAAGAAGGAATCAAAGGAATCACCTATTTAAAGCTGGAAGGGACATTAGAAGTTATCTAGTGCAGTTAGGACTCTTAGGAGGTACAGTGGACAGAACCCTAGGTCTAGAGACAAGAAGACTTATCTTCCAAAGTTCAAATCTGGCTTCAGACACTTAAATAGTTTTGTGAACCTGGACAAGTCACTTTACCCTGTTTGCCTCAGTTTTCCCATCTATAAAATGAGCTGAAGAAGGAAATGGCAAAAAACTCCAGTAGCTTTGTCAAGAAAGGCCTATAGGGGGCAGCTGGGTAGCTCAGTGGATTGAGAGCCAGGCCTAGAGATGGGAGGTCCTAGGTTCAAATCTGGCCTCAGACATTTCCCAGCTGTGTGACCCTGGGCAAGTCACTTGACCCCCATTGCCCACCCTTACCACTCTTCCACCAAGGAGCCAATACACAGAAGTTAAGGGTTTAAAAAAACCAAAAAAAAAAAAAAAAAAAGGCCTATAAGGGGTCGCAAAGAGTCAGGTGTTATTGAAAAACAACTGAACAAACAACCTATGTTGGACCCACTGAAACCCCCTAGCTCCCTCAATGATTTTGTCTCCTTGCCCTAGATTTTCTTGTGGTTTCATTTGAATTCCAAGTCAAGTAGGATGTGGTAAATATCTAAATTTAGTGAGATTGCTAGCTAGTTAAACCTAGCTGCCTGGAAAAAAGAACTATGATTCAGCCCTATACATCAAGACAGAGAGAGAGAGAGAGAAAGAGAGAGAGAGAGAGAAAGAGAGAGAGAGAGAGAGAGAGAGAGAGAGAGAGAGAGAGAGAGAGAGAGGAAGGAAGGAAGGAACGAAGGAAGGAAGGAAGGAAGGAAGGAAGGAAGGAACGAACGAACGAACGAACGAACGAAGGAAGAAAGGAAGGAAGGAAGGAAGGAAGGAAAAGAAGAGAACAGAAAAGGAAAGGAAAAAAAGAAAAGCCGTAATATTAGCCTAGGCTTACTCTGCCTAGCTTTTGTTATCTGGGGAGGGTAGTACTGCCTAATGACAGTTTGATCAGCTTGCCTTTATTTAGGAAAAAGCTTTCCATCTACTACATCCTAGCAGATTTTAAATAGGACAGCAAGTGATTTTAAAAGGATGAAATCCTGAAGTTGGTATCAGGGAGAAGCTCAACATCTAATTTGAAAGCCCAACAGTAACGCACCAGCATTCACAAAAGCAACAGCCAAAAAGAGATCTGCAGTGACAGACAAACTACCAAACAGAGAGAGCAGAAACATGATACCTGGTTAAATTTAACATGGAACATTGTGATGATATCACTAAAGCATATAAAAAACCCTTCCATATTCCACTGGCATGCTCCTATATCTATGTATCTATGATCTAAGTATCTATCTATCATGAAATTAAAATCTGTTACCCCAAAACTACAATTCCCAGAACCCCACTCACTTCCTGTTGTTACTTGCTGACTTAGATATAAATTGGGTGGAGTTCTATGTCTAGCCCTTTTTTCCATCCTGTCTCAACTTTGGCAAAGGGGGCATCTTGAGCAAGTAGAAAACTGTCATGTGGTTCTATTTTGTCTGATAATAAACTTTATAATAGAATACTTAAAGTATTCAACTTGAATTTTAATCCTACATGTCTGTCTATCTATCTATCTATCTATCTATCTATCTATCTATCTATCTATCTATCTATCTGTCTATCCATCCACCCATCCAACCATCCATCCTTCCATCAAGCTAGCTAGCTATCCACTCTCTCTAATGACAGTGTATGCATTTGTGGGAGAAGGTACCCTAGACTTATCAGGGGAAATGTGAATTGAATATCATTGCTTTAAATTGCTTCCTCTCCCTGGGTAGGAAAAATTAAACTATTAGTGGGTACTTATGACCAATATGGCTTTGACTGAATGCAGACTTCCAGAGACTTAAATCCTACAGTAGTTTTTCTAAGGGACTAACATGCAAGAGAAAGAAAGATGCCCCAAATGCTCATGTAGATGAGAAAAATAGGGCCTAGGAAGGTTTAATGACTTGCTCACCCAAAGTAATAGAGGTAAAGAAGTAATGAATAGCAGTCAACATTCTAATCCACAACACAATGTTCAGTGCTGCTTAAAATGCAATACAAGAGATAAACAGAAAGACTACTGATCCTCTTCTAAATAAAGAGTAAGTATACTTGTATTCAGCCCAACATCATAACTCAGTAGCAGGGCCTGGTGAGCTATGGTCAATGAGGTCACAAAGAGTTGGACAGTAGTGAATGGCTGAACAACAATAAAAAAGCTAACTAATTTCCCTCTGATAGTATTACATCAGTCAATGCCCTACCAGAAGAAGGAAAGGAAAATTTTGTTCTCCTCAGGTAAAGGTCCTTCTGTGTGAATAAAATTGATTTTGAATACCCAAATGTTTGCCATTGAGAATGACACAAAAATATTTTATCTTACATTTTTCTCTGTTCCTTCTATTCTTTCTTCACCTATAGTCCTATCTGTTCCTTACCATGGTAAGGTGAGAACTGAGGCTTCCTGAAAACTCTGCCAATGGAGGGAAGCCAGGGAGATCTTCATGTACCAACCCCACAATGAACTATATATATATATCTGTGGTTTAAGATGGGATAGTTATAGAGTGCAGAACTTGGAATCAGACCTGAGTTCAAGTCCTGTCTCAGACATTAGTTGTGTGACCCTGGAAAATAACTTAACTTCTTTCAGCCACAATTTCCTCATGTAAAAAATGAAGGAGTTGAACTTGATAGCCTTTAATGTCCCTTTCAGTTCCAAGTCTATGTTCCTACAACCAGTACAATTAAGTTTGTAGATACTCATCACTAGAAGATTGATCATAGAACTGATGAATTTTTAGCCACAACAACTAATGAAGGCTATCTCTTTAGGTACACAATCATAAAAGTAAAAAATACAACAAATTTTTCAATCCAAATGCTTTTCTGTTGATTCTGCTACCACTTTTACCTAAAACAAACAAACAAAACCCTGGCTACTCAGAAAAGGTCAGAGGGAGGTATCAGTACCATTTAAGCAAGTACTTTTGACATGGGCAAAACAAATAGGGTAAAGTCGAGTAAGGGAAGGAAACTTTAATAGTATCACAGTAGTTTTAGGTAAGTTAGAGAGTAGGATTTGGAAATCTAACCCTGTGAATTTTGTCATCATTTTTGCTGTTTATATATGTGAACATAGGCGTTTTATCAATTAGGGACTAAAACTGAATATTCCTTTTCCCTTCCCTTTCTAGTTCATCCTTCATACTTCTACCAGAATTCCTATTGTATCACTTGAATCACTCTTTTATTCATAAATCTTCAGTACCTTCCCAGTTGCCTATCAATGTTAAACTCCTTGTTCTGGCATTTAAGTCTTAAGAAATTAGCCTCCCACTTTTCTAGCTTTATCTCTTACCTTGTGAGGTAAAAAGTGACTTGACCAGAATCCCACAACTATTATCTGAGGCTGGATTTGAACTCAGGAAGAGGAGTCTAGAGTATATGTATTTACCATACAACTATATACAGATATAAATAGTATATGTATATAGTATATAACTTTATACAGGATATAACGCAGATATATATACAGTATACAACTATATATAGAATATGGTATAAATATATAGTATACATATATAAGCATATACAGTATTTAGAATTAACATTAACACAACTCCTTCAGCATTGTCCTCCATAATTTTCCTTCTATCTGATGGCTCCTTCTTAATATGCTTTGCTGTCTCTTCACCTATGTTACGTCCATGGACTAAAGGCTTTATCCTGTGCCTTCTTATATGGTCTCTCTCCCTAGTTTCACACCTGATATCAGCTCTCATAAATTTAAGAATCATCTGAATGCAGATGACCCTGAGACTTAAAAAGCCAGCTCCAGACTTAGTCCTGGGCTCCAGGTTCCTATCATCACATCTTAAAATGGATGTCCCACTGGCATCTCAAGCTCCCCACTGCCAAAAGAGAAGTCATCACCTTTACCTCCAATCTAAGCTTCTCCTCCAAATTTCCCTATGACTATGGAGGACATCAGTCCCCTTCTAGTCATTCAGGCTTTTAACCTCAATGTTATATTTGACCACACTCATATACCCAAACAACCTGCCAAATCATGTTTCTCCTTCTATGGTTCCTCCTCTCCATACACACAAACAAGAGCCTAGTAAATGTCCTTGAGATCTTTGTATGGACTGTTAACAATATCTTCTAATTGATGTCTTGGATTCAGTAATCCTGGCAGCTGTCCAAATTACCTTCCTAAACTGTAGGTCTGACCACATCATGACCCTCCTCAAGAAATTTCAGTGACTCCTCATTATTTCTTGGACTAAATATAAATTTTTTTACTTGACATCTAAAATTCTTCACAACCCTGCCCCTTTCTGTCTATAGACAACCATACTGGTTTATATACTATCCCTCCCACTCTAGGCTCTATTGACCATCTCTTTGACTTTGTACTATCTGTCCTCCCTGTCTGAAATGCCTTCTGTCCTCACTTGTGCTTCTGTGAATCCTTATCTTCCTTCAGACTCAGCTCAAATCCCACTTTCTGTAGGAACAATTATGTGGTCACCTGGAAGATGCTAGTGGCTTCCCTTCTTAGGTTACTTTCCAGAAAATGCTTATTGCTGAGTTATTTACCTTAAGTTTCTATGGGGAATACAAAGAAGTATAAGGCAAGCCTCCTGCCCTCATGAAGAACTAAAAATTTATTTGGAGAGGCAAGAATAATGCACATGAAAAAATAGTCAATAGCATAAGAAGGTACAGTGATTCCTCACCTATGGCGGGAGTTATGTTCCAGAGACCCCCGCAAAAGGTGAAAATCTGTGAAGCAGCTGCATTATATTTATTATTTATATATATCATATATATATATATAAATGCACACACACACAAATATATACATATATATATATTTTAAGGCTTTATAAACCCTTCCCACTCTCCTATAAACCTTTTCCACACTCTTATTAACATTTCCCACATGTTTATAAACACTGAGCCAATCAACACTCAAGATACAGAACATAGCTCTGTGGTTGGTCACTTTTTATTCCATCAGCCAATACAGAAACTCCCACTTTTCGCTAAGCCTGGTACAAACTTATGTTGACAAACAGCATTTCCATTGTGTACAGTATGGTATTCATCCGCAAAATCACTCAATATGGTGAAAACTCTGCGATAAAGAATTAGATGTTGTTGTTTTTTTTAAACCCATGATATGGTGAAGCCCCAATAAGTGAATTGCGATATAGCTAGGAATGACTGTATTCATGGCCCTAGCAGATGCCATGCTCATATGGATCAAGAAGATGACCCTGGAGCAGGTATTTTTGGAAAAGAAATCCCTGGCTCTGGGCAAGTCACTTAACCCCCATTGTCTAGCCCCTCACAGCTCTTCTGCCTTGGAACCAATACACAGTATTGATTCTAAAAGAGAAGGTGGTTTAAAAAAAAAATCCCTTATGTGATCCATCCAACCCAACTAGCTTTTGTACCTCCTCTCTCCTCTCTTTGGTGGCTAAATTCCTTGAGAAAAGTCTATAATATATGTTTCCACTTCCTTTTCTTATACTCTCTTTATGCTCTGTAAGCTGGTTTCTGTTATGTGGCACACTGGACAGATCATTGGTACAGATGAAAGTCTCAGTTTCTTCATCTGTAAAATGGGGATAATAATAGGACCTATATCTCAGGGTTATTGTGATAAAGATCAAATTATAGTTGTAAAATGTTTCCAGTTTACTTGCTTGTTCCCTACCTTTTCTCTTTAAAATTTTATAACACTCCCCTCTCCTGATTTTCCTCTTATCTATCTAAGTTCTCCTTCTCCAACTCTCCTTTTGCTGAATCTTTATCAAGGTCCCACTTGCTATGAATGTCCCACAGGGTTCTGCCCTCAGCCCTCTTCTTTATTATTTCAATTAATGAACTCATCAGTTCAGATAGATTCAACTCTCATTTCTATGCTTATGAATTTTAAATCTACTTATTCAGCCCAACTTTTCTACTGTTCTCCAATCTCATATCTCCAGCTTCTTAATGGACATCTCGATCTGGATAAGCTCAATATATCTAAAATGAAAGTCATTCTCATTTCCCCTCTTCCCAGCTTTCCTCTTTCTATTAAAGGTGCCACCACCTGGGAACCTAAATGTTATCTTCAACTCCTAACACTAACTCCATCCCCATGTCTAGTCTATTGCTAAGACCTATATTTTTTACCTTCACTTTGTAACATCTCTTGCATATTCCTCTCCCTACTCTGCTACTGCTACTGTCTTGGTCCAGTCCCTTATCACCTCACACCTAGATTCTTATAACAACCTATTGGCTGATGTCCCTGTTTCAAGTGACTCTCCCCTTGAGTCCATCCTCCATTTAGCTGTTAAAAAGCTATTCCTAAAGAACAGGTATGGCCATGTTACCTCTTCTACTCAATAAATCCCAGGGCTTCTCTATCACTCCCAAGATCAAATATCAAATCCTCTAGTTCAGTGGTTCCCAAACTTTTTTGGCCTACTGCCCCCTTTCCATAAAAAATATTACTTAGCCCCTGGAAATTAATTTTTTAAAATTTTTATAGCAATTAATAGAAAAGATAAATGCATCTGTGGCCATCACTGCCCTCCTGGATCGCTGTAGCACCCACTAGGGGGTGGTGGCGCCCACTTTGGGAATCACTGCTCTAGTTGTTCAAATCTTTTCATAACTTGCTCCTCCCCATTCTTTTCCAATCTTCTTACATCTCACTCACTCCTTCTCCCCTCCCCACCCCATTCTGCTGTCAAGTAATACTGGCCAACTTGAGTGTCATCTTCCAACTCAGTGTGTTTTCATTGGCCATCCTCTATTCCTGTTATCCTTTCCCTCCTCATTTCTGCAGCCCTGCTTCCTTATCTTTCTTCCAATCCCAACTAAAAACTTACCTTCTATAGGAAGTCTTTCCCAAGTTCCCTTAATTCTAGTGTCTTCCTGCTATTAATTATTTCCAATTTATCCTGTATGTTGCTTGCTTGTACATAGTTATTGGCATGTTGTCTCCTTCATTAGATCGTGGGCTCCTTGAGAGCAAGGATTGTCTTTTGTCTGTCTTTGAATCCCCAGGACACAGCATGGTGCCTGGCACATATAGGCATTTAATGTCTACCAACTGACTGATATCTCCTAGATAAGTGAGTGTCCTGACTAGCCAGTTACTGAAAAAGTATACACTCGAAATCCTACTTTATGCCACCTTTCGAGAAACCACGATGGAGAAAACATTATTATGACAGAAAGAGCCAGGCATATTGGGATAAACTAGCAGAAGACAAAGTGAGCATAAATAAAAGGTTAACAAAATCTCAACCAAGAAAACAGAATTTAGCCTCTAGCAATACCATAAGTATTGTATTTGCACAGTGTGCTTCCTCAAGAGAAATACAAACTAGAAACAGTAGAAACAAGAGCTTTGCAGACATTTCTATTTGGCTCCATGAATTCACCCCTGACAGAGCACACAAAACCTTTCACTTGCTAATAATTTTTGGGATATTGCTCATGTAGACACTCCCAGAGCCTTAAAATGTCATCTGGAATAAGGGAATTAAGAAAATCACATAAACAGCATAAACCATATCAATATAAACTGTTTAAATAATATATAAATATAAAATATAAAAATATTACTCAAATATATAAAATAATATAAAAAATAAATAATAAAATAAAATCTGTCATAATAAAGATAAAAGTCAAATTTAAGGAAGATATTACTATTTTTCAAATGTAATGATATAAAAAGAAAGAGAAAAGTACAGCTGCCAAGAATGATAAAGTAAGAATAGGTAGATAGCAGAATAAATTCCGGAAGACCTGGGTTCAGATCTAGCTATAGATACTTCCTAGCTGTGTGACCTTGGGCAAGTCACTCCACCTTACCTGCCTACCCCTTACCACACTTTGGTCTTAGAGTCAATTAGAATTAGAATCTCATCTATTCTTTGTCAGAAGGTATGGGTTAAAAAAAGGGGGAATAAAGTAGAGTACAAGTATAAATGAGGCAACACTGCTTATATGCTGTAGCTGAGATAAAAAAATATTTTAGAAAACTTAACACCTCTCAACACAGGTGTTTGCCCAGTCAGGCAGCCATTAACATCTTGTCATAAGTTCCCCAAGCACATCAATGAAATGAATTTTAAAGATAATGCTGAAAAAACAAAAGGCATGCACCCCCAAATAGCCAATGGCAAACCAGCATCCTCAGATGTCCATTCAAGTTTCACCAGGAGGATAGGGTTCTTAGACACAGAAGTACCTGCAAAGCTGATGGAGCCCAGGTTGTAGGGATAGAAAGAAAAAAGTTGACTTTGAAAAGCAAGAACAAATATCTCAAGTGCTACATTTAGCCACTTAAGAAACACCCTTTAGAATAGGGAAGATGATAAATAAGGAGAGAGAAAGAGAGAGACAAGCCTTGATGATGTCAGTTCAATAATGATAAGTTACCATAGAACCCATTTTTAATGAGACAGAAATTTTTTTCTCACTCTGAAGAGCTAGAGAAACATATTATAAGATTCCTGAACAAGATTTCTGAAATCTCAAGACATTAGAAATTAGAAAAAAAAAAACAAGAAACAGGAGCTAATCCAATTTACTATTTGGTGGAATCTTTGAATATTTCATCAACTCTTGATTATTCAGAGACTGATTTCAATCTTGTGGGTTATTCAGGATATAGATATAATTTTTTTTTGCTTCTGTCTCCTACTGTCTACATTTTCAACATTTCATTACTCAATAGCACTCTGCCAGAAGGAAAGAAAAGGACAATAAAATTGGATGAGACTAAGATGAGCTAATTTTACATCAGCAATTCTGATAATCGACTAATCAACAAATATTGATTACCTTAGTACATATGTAATACCACCTACTTTAAATTAATAAAAGAGTTGGTAATAGGAGATATATATATGAGGTTAAAATTAAACTTTTGGATTATTAGTGGAATTCTATTTTCATTTATTCAGAAGAGATTCAAAGGATAATAAAATATAATCCTTGCCATAAAGAATGTTATAATCCAACAAAAAATATAAGAAAATATACAAAGAAATATAATACAAGGTGGCACATATTCTATCTAGCTACCTAAATATTTTAATCATACTATATGTAATTCTTCAAGTAAAAGAAATGAAGAAGCAATGTGTTTAATCTCGTTTTCATTTAAGATGTAAAGAAATGGAATGGTTACAGGTTAAAAAAGCAGTTGACATGGTTTGAGATACTCCTCAAAATGAAATGGGGGTTATTTCAAGAAGGAGTTTTCAGTGAGAAATAATTTGTATGTAATAAGTATAAATATTTGGTTTTCACACAGATAGAATCATAATGATCCCAATTTCTTTCTATATCAATCCTTTCTTAAGTCTCAAATGCTCCAAGCACCCCTGTCTACTATTTCAATTTTCCTCTCTGACCTCCCTCCCTTCTCTCAACATTTATTTATAACAAGCAGGAATTGTTTATACCTCTCTTCTTGGCACTTAACCACATAATTATGGACTTTTCGTGCACTTTTAACATTCTAGCTTATAGTGAAGTTATTTGTGTATAGCTAATATCCAACTCTTAGACTATAAATTCTTGGAGGGCAAGTCCCTATTTTACAGCATTACATTGTCTCTATAGATTAAAAAAACTTGGAAATTAGGGATTGAGTGTAAGACTTCAATTTTGTAAATTTTTATTAAGTGGCTACTACAGTGCATCTTGTACAGTACACCTTGGGAATCATTGTTGCTCAGTCGTATCTGAAACTTTGAGATCCTATTTGGGGTTTTCTTGACAAAGATATTTGAGTGGTTTGCCATTTCCTTCTCCAGCTCATTTTACAGATGAAGAACCAAGGCAAACAGAATTAAATGGCTTGTCCAGGATCACACAGCTAGCAAGTGTATGAGGTTTCTACTAAAGGGAGGACTCATACATAGTTAGAAGCATCAAGAAAATATTCATGTACCGCTTTCAGTCTTATTCATGTCATAGGTAGGAAATAAATATTTGTTGAATTTTGTTTAGTCACATCTAAAGTACTAATCATTGGAATTTAGATCAGACAAAAGCTATGGATATACTATGGATATAGTCACTCACAACAGTCCAATGACGTGGATAGTATAAATATTATCACCTCCTTTTCACAGATGAGTAAACTGAGATACACAGAAAGAAAGTGACATACAGAACATCAAACCTCTCAGATGCAAGACCAGAAACCTTAACTCAGGCTTTCTGACTAAAAGGGCAATGCTATTTCTTCTTCTTTTTTTTTTTTAAACCCTTACCTTCTGTCTTGGAGTCAATACTGTATATTGGCTCCAAGGCAGAAGAGTGGTAAGGGTAGGCAATGGAGGTTAAGAGACTTGCCCAGGGTCACACAGCTGGGAAGTGTCTAAGGCAGATTTGAACCCAAGACCTCCCATCTCTAGGCCTGGCTCTCAATCCACTGAGCTACCCAGCTGCCCCCAGCAATGCTATTTCTATTGTAGCATTTTGCTTTTTTCCCTAGGTAAGACAGGATGATATTAGAGGTTAGCATTTTATAGTTATACTCAGCACTTAAGTATTTTCAGTAAATATCCATTGTTTTTCATAATCTTCCCTTAATTTATGTTCTGGCTTTTAAGGATGCATTTCAAGCTCCCTGCAAAGTATTTTTTTTTTAACTTTTAGTATTACTTTCACTCATTCAACCCTTATAGTTCAGAGAGTTGGGTGATTAATAGCACTGCCAGTCTTTCCCATTTAAAAACTATTCCTTGCTTAAATCCTTTCTGCCCCCGACCCCCAATTTTCTCTGATCCTTATTTTTTGCAACTATAAAATTACCTTTTCTCAGAACTTTCTTCCCCAGGCCAGAGCTTAATAACTTTATTATATAGAATTTTTGTCCTCGGTCACTTCTGTTGAACTGTATGATACAAAGAGGACTATTTAAGTGAAATGAGTAAATGTCCAAAGCAGCCAGTGTAGTTAGTAATCCACCAGGGCTTCTCTCTCCAGTTCAAAATTCAGCCATGGCTTTGAAAAAATAGGGAGAAAAATATTTAAACAAGGCTGTCCATAATCGAGCAACTAACCAACAAACAACGTTTCCTAACCTTGCTCGTACACGACAAATGTAAGTTTTAAAAATTATTCTGTCAGCCCCATGACAATTTTATTTATTTATTTTTTATCCAGTTTCTCAACTCTGTTTAGTTGTCTCGTCAATATCTCATTCAGGTGTAGCATGGAAAAGTCTAACAACCCTGGGCTGGCAGCCAAGCTTACCAGTGACTGACGCTCGCTTAACTGAGCAAAGATTTGCTCTGTACCAAGCGGGAACTTGACGACACGAGAACCAGTAGTGACAGCAAGAGTATAGGCTTGAATTCTAACAAAGCTGTTTCCAACTTGTGCTCAGGCAAGTGGAACTTTGGCGCTTAAACTGAATGCTAAGGGGCTTCAATCTCGGTGCTTTTTCATCATTTACCTTTCGGAATAAACCCAGGGATATTAGAGAGAAAGCAGCACATTAGTATGGTTATATCACAAATACTGGTGCATTTCAAGCCTTTAAAAAGGGCTCTTGCTGACTTATTAACTTGTTTGAAGGCATCTTTACTTGCTTACTTGTGCTAATACCACATGAGCATCTGTATAACTATGGAGAGGACCCTGTGCACGTGAAACACACACACACACACATACACACGAAACACACACATAGACACACAGAGAGACTCATTTTTAATGGCCAAATTAAACATTTGTGCTTTAGAGTCCCAGCTTAAGAATGACTATTTTTGTGGGTGATGCTGAAAAAGCAATATTGAAATTTCATTCCCCCTCCTCGACCCCCTAAGTTCCCCAAGATGCCCTCATATGTTGGGGGCAATCAACTTCTTTCAATGATTTACCACTCATTTACTTAGTTAGGTTCAAATTTCACCATCATATTTTCCCACCCATGCAATTTTAATGAAATCCAGTAAGTATCTCAAATTGAGTTAACATCGTAGTACTTACAATTTTGGGATGTATAGTGCAGTTGTCTATCTTTTGGGGAAAAAAAAACAGCATGCATTTACATATTGCTGTCCTTCTTGTTCAAAGATAATATCACTGATGACATGGCTGAAGATATTAGTAAACAACAAAAAAAAATCCTTGCCCCTATGTCTGTGTGGAAATTATTCTTTTAATTTGGGCTACATGCTATTTTTGCAGAGCCTGTTGGAGTTTGTGGCTGTCTCCTGGACTGAGAGTTAGCCCAAAGATGAAGGATTATTAATACTCTTTCACCTGACATCACAAAATCCATGTATTTGCATCCGTCCAGGAAAAATATTGAGCAATTATTCACTACTCTAACAATACTCAATATATACAGATTAATAGAAAGTTATAAGACCTGCTTCTCACCTATACCTGAGGATAATTGTGTGTGGCAGAAGCTGTGTTTACACAGCTAAAAGGCTTCAGAATCCAGTCTGAGGGACGGTGCATCTTGGTTTTTTAAGTACTGGATGCCTATTACTTGGAAAAAGTGCTCTGTTCCATTGCATCAGACACCATGTAATAAGATATCATCAACGTATGCAAGCATCAGAAGGCCAGCCTGATCACAAGTGAAATTCTCTTAGTTGCCAGCTGAGGCTGACATGTGTTGGCGTCGTAAAGATCACACTGTACAATTTGGCCAAATTGATGGTCTCAAGCATAACCGAAGGTACAATCTGCAGAATTGGAGTACATTTTCAGAGCTGACCCGGGAAGCTCCTTCATTCCAAGCTGACTGAAACCCTGTGGGTGACAATGTCCTGCTTTCCCATTAGTTAAAATGAAAAAAAAAAAAAAAAAAAGGAATTTTGATTAAAACAGAAATCAGAGCAGAAGCAGGTGGAAACTCCGACACTATTGAATGAGAGACCTGGAAACACGAATCTAGGATGGAGTCTTTCCCACACTGACAGCCTCCAGAATTCGTAATGCCAGCTGAGTGGTGAGATCCAAAGGGGAGAGAGGGTTTCTGGGAAGCTGCCCTTCTAAGGCTCGGGCTAAACTTGGGCACCGTGAACAGGAAAATGGCTGTTCCGGTGACTCTTCCTTCCCTTTCCTCTATGGGATTTTTGAACCTGGATGTTATAATTGAAAGCCAGTGTATTAAGCATAACACATCAAACCACTGTTAACACCCAGCCTCCCGCAAGGCTGAATTCTAACAACTCTGTTTTCTGCCTACAGTATGTGCAAGCAAGTGGAACCATCACCCTCACTGCATGCTAAAGGCCACAGCCTTTGTCTTCGGCAAGTTCTGTCTATTTCAGAGGCTAACATGCAGCAATTAGTCTAATTAATGTGAAACAATGAGCTGTGTTACCACTTATCAAATTGATTGTTCCCCTATCAAAACAAAACAGGCTGGCTTTTTGATGTAATTTCAAGAGATGATTTGAAATGTCATGTTGCTGCAAGCCAATTACCTTCTGACTAGAGTCACGGTCAACAGAATACATAATTAGCAGGAGTTTGGGAAGGCTGCTTACTGCTAGTATGTTAATTAACTGTCTTTTGTCATAAAACAAAAAGGTTGTAGGGAGGGTTTCGAAATAGGTCTTTTTTATTTACATTTCTTTGTGCTTATCAACGTGAGGCATGACAATGCAAAAGAAAAGGAAATTTTAATTCCATGACTTCAAATTAATACTGAGCTACAAGGTCAGGCATCGTGGGCTGGCTACTGGTACCAGTCAACTCCCTCTAGTTGTGTAGTATGGGACTGGCTAAGTAAAGGGAAGTGCTCCAGGAAACTCACAGGCAAGAAATAGGCATCCGGACACCCCAAATCCCCCCACCGTGGCAGCCAGCAGGGGCTGACCCTTCTCTTCTCTCCTGGAGGCACTGAACTCTAGACCAGGCAGAGGGTGGCTGCTCCAAGGACTAAACTCAAGTGCCCTCTTCCTGTTTCAGTCTGGAAATTTGGAGAGAATAAGCCCAATTGCCAAATGATATTATTACTTTTACTTCACCAGTAGTAGAGAGGGAATGCATAATGAGCATCTGTGGTGCTGTAAAGGAATCCTATCTGTGGGTCCAGAGCTTCATAACTCATCTGCAGCAGCCTCTCTTACATGATAAGCTGGCAATTGCACATACTCAGTGGTGGGATAAATTCTGTATTCCTCGGACCTTAATGCATTCAGTAGGTAGCCAGAATCAGTGAATCATAACTAACGATCGGGTTAATCTCAGTTTTACTCCATTTTTAATTCAGAAGCTTATTCAACTTTTAGTATGGTCTGAATCAACTACAGACATAAGTTGGGGGAATCCAGTCTCTGGAGAACCACAGGAATGTGAGCAGAAGCATTTCTAATGATACCCTTATACCATCTAAATCAAAAGACCTGAACCATGATTCCCTTTGTTCCTTGTAAAACTTCTACTAGGCTGCAAATGTTCAGATAACTTCTCCTCCTTTCTCCTACTGAGATATTACTTGGGTTTTATAGATACATGACGATGGTCCTTGAAGACAGTCCAGAAAAATATAGCACATTATTTTTTGGTGAAAAGTTGAATATAGTTTCTCCAATTGACATCTCTTCTCTTTATCATCTCAGCTTCCTCTTTTCTAAAAGTTATCGCTGTTCCCACAACATAACTAATACAAATACAAAAAAAGAGCTTGATTAGGTCTATATCCCAAAGAGAGTTTTTAAAAAAGGGAAAAGGATCTCTTTGCACAGAAATATTGATAGCAGCTCTTTTTGTGGTAGCAAAGAATTGGAAATTGAGGGGAGATTCATTGATTGAGGAATTGCTGAACTAATTGTGGTATATGATTATAATGGAATACTATTGTGCTGTAAGAAATTATGAAAAAGATGATTTCAGAAAAACCGAGAAAGATCTACATGAACTGATGCAAAGTGAAGTGAACAGAACCAGGAGAATGTTGTACAAAGCAACAACAATATTGTATCATGGACGGTTATAAATGACTTGGCTATTCTTAGCAAGACAGAGATCCAAGACAATCCATAAGGACTTAAGATGAAAACTATGATTTGCTTCTAAAGAAAGAACTAATGGATTCTGAATAAAGATCAAAATATACAATACTTTACTTTCTTCATTTTTTGTTCAAATTCTCTTCTATAAAGTGACTAATATAGAAAAATTGCATATGTAAAATTTATATCAGATTGCTTACTGTTTTAGGGAATGAGGAAGGGTGGGAAGAAGCGAGAGAGGAAGAGAAATTGTAACTTCTCTGGGAGGAGAAATGGAGAATTATGTTAAAAAATTTCAAATGAAGGTTAAAATTGTTTTTACATGTCACAAAGGAAAAATAAAATACTATTCAAAATATAGTCCTTCATATTTATAAAGCTCTTTTCTCACAGCCACGTGATGATATTCATGGTACAAATATTATTATGCTCATTTTATGGATGAATAAACTGAGAGATTGTGAGAAATTCACCTAGTTTAGACTTTCTTTCAATGCAGAAACCCTTTCAATAAAAATTAAAATGGCTTTCTCCGTAAGTCTCAAGGCTGGGATTTGAACCAATATATCCTGATTCCCAGGTCTGATGTTCTTTTTTTACTGTACTGTATCATGACTGCCTCATCTACTTTAAAGATATTCTCACCCTTGGAATGTAGTACAAAAGAATAAACTGGGAAGGATATTGTATTTTTTTTCCTCTTGGATTCATACTTTATATTTTGGTAGATATAGGCAAAGGAACTAAGGAACATTAGTGCTTATTTGTAAAAAGATAAGATTCATCTTTGTAATTTTTTACTAGATAGTCTGACATAGCTAATGTTTTCCTCTTTGAAAGACTGTGTACTAGGGTTGTATACTGAGGATCTAAGCTTAAATCTGAATTCTATCATTTACTACTTGTATGATCTGAGGAAAATCCTAATCCAAGGCGACCTCTAAGGTCTCTTCCAGCTATACATCTATGATCCTATGTTTCATCCTCTACCAATAAAAAAATGTATTTTGAGAGAAGAGAGGGATATGTGGAAATATTAGAAAGCCTGAGTGGGTGTGTTTTACAAAATATATTCCACTAATCATAGAATCTAAGAATTATAGAATATCAATACAATTCTTCCTTCCAATGTAGAAATCCCCTCTACTAAATTCCTGCTAAATGGACATTCAGACTGCTGTGATGGGGAACTGGATGCCTATGAGATGGGCCAGCCTATTTCATGGCTGAACATTTCTAATTGTTAGAAATACTACTGCGATACAATTAATCATGGAAATTGAAGCATGAAAATTTTAGCTAAAATAAAATAAACCTGTAAGTCAAGTGAAAACATGCATTTCTTCTGCTGCTGTCATTAACAAATCACAGCACCACTCATCTTATTTCCACTGGC
The DNA here is from genome assembly GCF_016433145.1 of Gracilinanus agilis. Classification (NCBI taxonomy): domain Eukaryota; kingdom Metazoa; phylum Chordata; class Mammalia; order Didelphimorphia; family Didelphidae; genus Gracilinanus; species Gracilinanus agilis. The sequence goes on from NC_058133.1 coordinate 123,981,700, forward strand.
AAAAACAAAACTAATTCTGATTTGTAAAGAGATGGCTAAGAAAGTTGGGAAAATAAACCCAATAAAGTAATCCTCCAAATTTTAATTTACAGTACCTTTTAAGGCATGGGCATGAAGCACATTCAATGGACATATCACTAATCTCAAGAGGAAATGATTGTTCAATAGAAAAGAATTGTAAATCCCTAGCACTTAAAAATATTGACTCACTGAATGCAAATCAAAAAATACCATTTTTCAGTTTATTTTCTTCATTGGTTTGTGGGTTTTTTTTGGCTATGTGTCTTCTTCCACATCATGACCAATATGGAAAGATGTTTTGTGTGATCCTACATCCATAACCTATACCAAATTGCTTGTTCTATCAGGAGAGAGGAGGGGAATGAAGGAGGGAGAGAATTTGGAACACAAAATGTTTATGTTAAAAATTTTTTTAATGTAATAGGGGGAAAATAAAATCTTAAAAAATTAAAAAATAAAAATTTTGACTCAAGCCTTATGTCAGTGTTTTTATTTCTTACTTTTTTATAGCAATCTCATTACTATTAATATTAGGGCTTCATATTAATGTACTGAATAGTTTACAAAGTATTTTCACATACATCATTGACCGATACAAAAACTTGGTAAAAGGAAATGGCATTATTTGTTTTCTTTTTATAGATGAGGAAAGAGATATTTAAAAGAGCTTAAGCAATTTGCCTAAAGTCACAAAGCTAATAAGCAGCAGAGATGGAATGTATAATTTGGTCTTTCAACTTCTGGTCCAAATGGTCCAAACATATATAGGGGTCACAGGCCTATTTCCTATCATGCAAAGAGTTTGTGATGAGGTTAAGCTGCTGAACCAACAGGACTTATATCTATCCTTACTTAGAATAACTTATATAAGAGCTGTTGGAAATTACTGCTTTAATTATGATATGAAAACAAAAGATAAAACTTTTTAATATTAGGAGTAATTTCTATTTCAGAGCTTCAAAGTCCCTCCCCCAATATTCTTTCTTTAATTTAAATTACTGGGTTTTTTTTTTATTATTATTGTAAGCCAAAAGTATAGCAATTCCATGTTCTGTGTAAGATCGGCTATATCACATGTTAAAATTCCTTCATATAGAACAGGTAAAAGGGAAAAGCATTGACTGCTAAAAAAAAAAAAGATCATCAAATAAAATATCAGGTCTAAAAAGTTAGATGAGTTTTAATTGACCCCAAAAGACAAGCTATAAATTGTTACTAGGCATCATAGCTTTCACTAATCTCAAATAAATTTCCCATAGAATTTAAAATCAATTCTAGTAACAATCATCACCATGTTTGCTTTTACAACGTTAGATATAAACTATGTGTATCTGTTCTCATCTGGACCATTATCCAATTATTTTTTAAAGATATGAAACAATAAATGGAAATTACAGAGGAACAGATTTTGGTTTGATATAGGAAATTTAATTCATAACAATGAGAGCTACCTGAAATGAATGAATGAATGAATGAATGAATGAATGAATGAATGAATGAATTTTGCCCATGGGAAATAATTGATTTCCCCATCATTGGAGGTTGAGGTTGACTTCAGGAGAAGCTAAATGACCTGTTGTCATAGATAATATAGAGGAATTACTGGTCAGGTATAGGTTGACTCTGACTGAGGGTTCCCAGCCTTTTTGAATATGAAAACCTCCTTTTAATGTGAAAAAAGTTCATGGACTCTCACATAATATTAGCTATACTAGTGACAGCCATCAATGGAGAAAATAATTATTAAAAGTGATTGTGAATTCAGTAACACTTTTGGATGAACTTATAATTGATTAAACAAAATGGCCCCAGAACACATTTTAAATAATAAAACATATGTGTTGAATATTTAGTCAACCTACAAAAGGTACATTTGTTAAATAAAACTAAAAAAAGCAAAGATTTGTGCTTTTATGAAGTCGTGGGCCTTTTGCCATAACTCCTCTGCCCCACGTGGGTCTAAGGTCCTTAGGCTGGGACTTGAGATCTGAGATGCCTTCTAATTCCACACTCCCATGATTCTAGCACACTAAAGGTTGTACAGTTGGTAGTTTAGAAGGGAATTTTATTCTTCTCCAATTACAAGTTCTGGTAAAGGGGGTGGGGGAAAGTTTCTAATAGTAAATAAGAGTACGACAGCCATAAAATAGCCTTTGATCATCTTCATCAGTGTATGCTGGATGTCTACTTTGAGAGTTGTTAGATTGTTTGGTATGAGCTGGACACCGGAATTTGGTTTTCGAGAAATGCTGAGAGACTGTACTGGATTCATAGCATCTTTAAAAAAAAAAAAAGAAATGATCCGCTTTATCCAACACCCTGCTGCCATATTCATCAGTCCTTTATGTTCTCAAAATTTTTTTTAAAGTAAATTAAAGCAACTTGAGGTTTATTCTCTCTGCTTACCTCTCCCATTGCCCTCTCAACAAAAATTCTCAGGAGAGTTGTCATTGGGTTTTAAGCAAACCTGATATGTTAGTGAAGAAAACAAGTGCTAACCCAAGAGTTATGCCACCATAAGCCCTGTCTAACAAGGTGTTGAGCACCGAAGCCCACGGGACTGTAGCTCTTCTCACTGTGAAGATGAGACAAGAGCACTCACAAAGGACACAGCGGGAATATGAAGGGACATGAAGTGAGCAGTCCCAGCAGACACACTGTTGAAATGTCAGTCAGGCACTCTGCCTCCACCACCTTTCACAGAGCTAAACATCTCTTTATGTCAGAACAAATTGGGCGATCCTCAAATCTTTTTTTCTTTCCTCTGACTTCAATGCAAAGAGCGTGGGGAATGAGAGAGAGCGAGGAAGAGAGGGGAGTGTGAAGAGACAGTTCAGTTCAGTTCCCATGAAAGCACTACGACACAGTTACAAGACTGAATACTGTTATTGGCAACTCTTACAATCTTATCTGAGAGGTAGGGGCAGCGGTAGAAGCAGCAGCCGGCTGCCCAACCACAGACCTTCCTTCAGTCAGATTATACGGGGTTTATTTTGGGCTTCAAAAATTTTTTTTTTAAAAAAACAAGATTCTTTAAAAAAAAAAAAACCAACCCACACACATGTGTTTATCCTTGTTCAAAGGTCAGGAACACAAACGTGGCATTTACCAATTTACCAGCTTAACCATTTTCCACATCTTTTCTTGCTCCTGTCTGAAACCTGCCAACATGTTCCCACACTTCAATTTTATTTAGTAACGCCATTCGTGTCTTCACAGTGGTGGATACATGCTGATGGTTCTATTTTTTTTTTTAAGCTCTAAAGATAATACAAAAATATAGAAAGGATACTAGATATACAGCTGGGAAAAACATGGGGAAGCCTGTACAGGGAGGAAACATAAATGGAACAGATTAAAAGAAGGCTAAAAACAGGCTGTCCATGATCCAGGAAGAAAGGATTGAGAGGTCAAAATGGGCCACAAGATGAATGAGAGTACCAGTGTGTATATTCAGAAACAATTAACAGACATAAAACTAGAATGTAATAACCAGGAGGAGGAGCATACAGAAAACTAGGGATTAATTTTCATTATACACTGGTCAGAATATATACTTGTGTACTCTACTGGACTCTGGAAAGGAATTGAGGATATTTAAAGAGAAGAACTAAACAAAAGAGTTAAGAAAAAGACCAGTTAGGCAGTCTTTTAAAAACTGATGGGGGGTGTGGGGGGAAGGAAGACAGCTGGGTAGCTCAGTAGATTGAGAGCCAGGCCTAGAGACAGGAGGTCCTAGGTTCAAATCTAGCCTCAGACACTTCCCAACTGTGTGATCCTGGGCAAGTCACTTAACCCCCATTGCCTACCCTTACCACTCTTCTGCCTTGGAGCCAATACACAGTATTGACTCCAAGATGGAAAGTAAGGGTTTAAAAAAAAAAAAACTGATGAGGGAGGAGGACAAAGGCGAAGGCACATAGCTAGAGGTTTCAGTGGAAAAAGAGCCAGACCTAGAGATCCTGAGTTCAAATCTGGTCTCAGACACTTCTTAGTTGTGTGAGCCTGGACAAGTCACTTAACCCCCAATGCCCAGTCCTTAGTGCTCTACTTAGTATTGATTGCAAGACAGAAGGTAAGGGTTTAAAAAAAAAGTTGCTGAGACTCTTAAAGCCACACAGACTTTTATAATAAGTAAAAGAAGGAAGTAGCTATTTTAACAAAAAAAACAAAATAAAAAAGTTTAAGGGGTAGAAATTATCAGGTAAAATCGGGTTGTTTGAAGATGTCATTTCAGTAAGCAATCTATGCTCCCCATTAGGATGATAGAATACGCTCTACTTATATTACAATTGTTAAATATGCTCATAAAATATATAATGTGTATATATGCATGCATACACATGTATATGTAATAGGCTACATTAGTCTTCTAATTGGTAAACAATGATTAATCATGCACACTTGCAACAAGATTAAGACTCCATATTTTAGTTGGCATTGAGTTTAGAAGGACCCTTTCATGCACTTAACAAAAGACGATGCTGAATGCATTTAGGTGAAAATAAAAATGATTACCCAACATAACTAGTCAGTCCCTATCTGACCCACCAACCCTATGCAGTTTGTGGGCCATTTACCCAGGTGTGTTCATTTACAAAGAAAAGATTTTTTCTGCATATTCATTATGGCAAGGACTGTTTTTTTTTTTCTTTTTAAATCAATATGAGAGTGAGCAAAAATCTTTTGGGGGATTAGGATCCAATTGGTTGAATTTCAACATCAACCTGGCAATTTTACTATTAAGTCAGCAGAAGTGAGTGTTCATACAGTGTGCCACTGGCTACCCGAGAACACCAAGCAGAGGGGAAAAACACGCTAGAATAAATTGTGCATTATTTCTGGCATTAGTTAAAGGAACAGAGCATTATAAGGGAAAAAAATACAGTACCATTGATTTTTACAGGTGTTTAATACAGATAAGCTGAAAAAAGGGTTTCCATTTTAAGCCCAGTGATGGCTAAAGATGCATTCAAATATGTTCAAAAGCAATCTAAAGTCTTCTAAAGTGGTGTTTAAACTATTCAAGCAAAACGTAAATAGTTTTTGTCATATTACTGAGGAATGTAGAACAAAAACACAAGACTCACAAAGTCTGAGGAGCTGACTCTGGCACACTGCTGTCCATTGGAAAACCATGGGGGTCATTAAAACAGAGGTAATACTGTTTATCCATTACATGATCACAGGTTATTAGGAAAAACAGTAAAAGGCTGTCCTTGGAAAGTAATGAGGTACAATTTCTCTAGAGGTCTCCCCAATTCCAGTCTTGAGTTCAGAAATAAAAAGTGAAGAGAAACATATTTTAGTATTTAATGGAGTGTTATTGTTACATTAATAAGCCAAAAGTACAACATCAGCTTTTAACCCTCCATTTAACAGGACTAAAGATTCCAATAGTCCAGAAGAAATCATTTCAGCTCCTATCCAGCTTCAGCTTCAAGTTAGTTCATTCAGGTACTTGCCAAAAACACACACATACACATACACAACAAAAACAAAAAAGGATTATGACTCTGTTTGATCATTAAATTCATTGCTTTGCAGTTGGATTTTTTTTGTTTCTGGCTATCTTATCTCCATTTTCTGACCATTTGATTAGTCAAACAGCTGATCTGATTAGAACATGAAACAACAACAAAAAAACTTGTCTTTTTTGATCACATAAACTCCTTCCTAAGTTAATTAGAGCTTCAAGAAACATCCACCTGACATATATTTGTCTACTTGGAACTTTCTGAATTGTATGTTGCATTTTCTATATCTGTAATTTTCTTATTGCAAATAGCACCCTCCCTGACTTTTCTACAACTTAATTTGGAACACTATACTCTAATCCCTAAAATAGAATCTGGTTTACTTACGGGTACTCTAGTCAGATATTGAGTTCATAAAGATGTATTTAGAGAGGTAGGTGATGGACTTGGGAGTCAGGCAAATTCAAATCCTTTCTCAAATACTTCCTAGGAATATGACCCCGGGCAAGTCACTCAACCAAAACTTGCCTCAGTTTCTTCCTCTGTAAAATATTATATTCACAGGACCTACCTCCACAGTGTTGTTGTGAAAATAAAATATTTGTAAAGTTCTTTACAAGCCATGAAACACAATCTAAATGTGAGCAATTATTATAAAGTATCTTTAGAATACCATGCAATGATATAGAGCAATCTTATATTGAAGAGAAGACAGAAGCATAGTGTTATTTGAGGAAGGCCAGGAAATATGTCACACACGTATGAAGCCAAGTTACAAATGAATAATTCTAAAGTACACCTTTGGCTAGTACCTTACATTGCTAAAGAAATGCTCAGAGCACATTTTTTTTAAACTGGCTTAATTGTGCTTAATGATACTGAAGCAGGGTAGAGGGAGAGAAGGACATGGCTAGAATAGTCTACCAGATACCAGAGATCTGGGTGGAGAAGAATGAACACTAAGCCTAGTGAGGCTATAAGTGTTTCCAAGTCATTTTTTTTCTGTGATGGAACTGCAGCCATCATGTTTGACCTTTAAGGTAGGCACTCTCAGCAACTAAATTTCCAAATTTGTAAAATGCAGTGGAAGACCTCTTTTCAAGGGGCAGTGGTAATATTTGTCTTGAAGCCTAGCAACATGAACAGGCTTTTATCATAAAATGTTGCAGTGTTCGGGCAATTATAATTCAACCCACAATTCAGGCAAGTCTACGTAATGATGAATAATATCAAAATCTAACAATTCAATTCAATAAACATTTATTAATGGCCTACTGTGTTCAAATACAACACAAATGGGCAAGATGGGGTCTTTTCTATTCACCCTAACATTAAGCTCAAGTGCTCCACACGGATTACTACTCACTTAATAAACAAATCCACTCAATATTCTTACCTTTCTATGAGGAATGGTATCTTAGTTACATTAACTGATATTTATTAATTTATTATGAACCTCTGCCATAGCATCTGATTCACAATAAAGAGATTAAGCACACTAATTTGTCATTTATTTTCCATTGCCTGCTTTCCTGCCTGGAGCACCACTAATATCCCAAGAGCTCCTCAACCCAATTATTTTCCATTTCGTGCTGCTCACCTAAAGTAGTGCTAATGTGCCCAAAAGGCTCCGCTCCTTTGGTGACAAAAAATACAACACTTGATACTTCACAAGGCTGTTGTCATTTGCCATGGAGAAGCTCCCCAGGCCCACTGGGCCACCTCGAGTAATGAAGTCAAATTAACAGCCTGAGTGCTTTGTGGATGTGAACAGGAGACCTGTGTTTATGCTGTGGATGAAGAGAATTCTATCAGTTAGAATGAGATGCAAAAATTGAGGAGAGTTGAACTAAATACACAAATGGCAAAGTGCCTAACATGGTTAAATAGTCAGTTATTGAATGAATTAAATTTTTTCTTTCTTTTCTTTCCCACTCTCCTTGTATTAACTAGTTTTTTAATTCAACAATTCATTTTGAGATTAGGTGGTGAATATAGATAGGCTCAACTCATTATCCCTACCGTAAGCAAGAACAATACTAGGTTTTCTGTGCTTTTTTTACCTGGTCTCATAGAGGGTTTTTAAGTTGATCATAATATCAATCTTGAATGAACTTTCTGTTGGAAGTTTCTGGGTTTTATTCTTTGTTTTTGTTCTTTTAAAAAATGCCCCATGTTGTTTATAGGGCAAATACTCCGTAGATTTTCTAATGGAACAACTTTTAGCCATAAACTTATTTCTACCTTTGTTTTCTTTCAAAAATCCACAGATCTTTCAAATATCTATAGATTTTTTTAGAAACACAAAAGGTATTACAGTTTTTCTTTAGAAAAAAAGTCCACAAATTCCCCTAAGAATCTTAAATGATTTAGGAAAAAAAAAACACAATTCAATGAATGTCTAGTTGTGAGAATACAAATACTAAAAGGACTCGAATCAAATGTGATCAACTTCAAGAACAAGATGGTGAAAATGAGGTCAATTTTATGAAGTTATTTTCAATCATCAGTTCCTTAAATCCCTCTGTCTTTTTATCAGGAAAATGAATAGCTCCATGGTTAACATAATGACATTTTTTTTTCTGGAAACATGAGTTCCATTTTTGCTTGTCTCTTCCTCCTACTTCCTGTGTGATATAGGGTGAGTTAACAATTTATAATGCCTGCTTCTCTATTTGCAAAATGGGTAGAACAGCACCTACCTCAGAAGAAAACCATCAGAGCTGGCACCTGGGAAAGGCTTTGAGGAAGGGAATAGACTACAATGCACAATCTGGCCAATCTGGAGAATGGGAACCCAGAAAGCAAGCCCTGGCTAGGGCTCTGTAGGCATCATCCCAAATCCACAGGGAGCTGGCACTTTCTTGCCACCTGAACTAGAAAGGTGGACCACCCGGGTCTCAGAACTCTTCTGGCTTGATTGCACCTGGCAGCCCCCACACACTGCAGTTGCAACACACAGCACTGCTTTATCTGCCAACTGAACTCGAGACATTTGTGTACGCTTCAGTGCAGCTGGTGGAAGGAGGCTCAGATTTCCGCTGAACACAATGAAGGTACACTGTCACACGACCATTATGAAAGCACATGCTCTCTTGCTAATTTTTCTAACTTAAGTGTATAGCCTATTTAAAACTAGTCTCCCCTGTTCTGAAATGCTTTCCTTAAGGCTAAGTTCATTTAGGGGACTAGCAGGCATATGTTTACTGGCTCATTTTAATTTTTTTTTTCCAAGAGGGTTAGGTGGGAGGGGAGGGTCGAGAAAGCTCAGGGTAGAAACATACCGAAACCTGCTGACAACTTATATACCAAATGGCAGGCTTGCAAAATGTAAGGGAGCAAAACTATGAATGAATTCCACCTTCAAATCCAGTCTTTGCTGAAGTAAAGCCAACTTGGACTTATCTTAATGCAAATGAAATGGCTTTCACACTATCAAGTTTAATCATCAATCATCACAACTGACTTGCTGAAAAGAGGGCAAAGGCTAAAAGATCTCACTCACCACATGAGATTTTTGTGGGTATTGTATGGAGTGGAGTTTTAAAACTTGCCATATTCATGGAAGAACTTCAGGTATTGTGGTCATTTAACATACTTATAAATGTTGCCTTGATAACATGTATTGATCTTTTGCTTCCTAGAAGTGTGATATGAACTAGATAGTGAAGAGAAAAAAATGTTTGGTCTAATACAGAAAAATCTAATAGAAGGGGAGACATGCAAATATCGACAAAAGGACTGATGGCTTACCTAAAGTAGAGATGTAAATTATATAAAATTATCTTTTCTGAAATTCGGAATCCTTTTGCACAATTATGTAGAATTGCATTCTTTCAAGTTTTATATTTCCAAAAAATTAGTCAGCTTATTTTTGGTTGCTACTCTCCTTTTAAACATTAGACGAATACTAGAACTAATGTTTAAAAAGAGAGTAGGAACTGAAAATAATCTGTGTAGGAAAAGGTCAATCAAAAAAAGATAAATGGGAAGCAAATTGATAAAAGCAAAAATTTGTTAATAAGGACCACAAGGACTAATTTAATCAGCTCAGAGCTATCTACCACCTCTCTTTATCATACTTAGGGGTGTTTCACTCAAAACTTTTCCTTGCTCTTTTCATATTCAAAGCCTTCTTTTTTCTGATGTACTAAAATGTTGTCTTATCTGTCTGCTCAGAAAATCAAAATCTGATTTGGATGAAGCAGGAAATAGAGATGATTGTCGTCGGCTATTGTTTTATGAAAGAAGGTTTCTGAGTAAATGTGGATCTTTTGTTCCTACCTCCAATGTACCAAAATGAAATTGTCTAAGGAAATCCCTGTCTTGAGACAAAGTCCACAGCTAAGATTAAAGGTGAAGGCTATGGAAAACTCTGAAACTAACTGGCCCTTCCTCTTCTAAGGTTGAAAACTGCAGCTACAGATGCAAATGAAATGTTAAACTCAATCCTATGTCTTAAAAAGATATTTTGAGAGAATACCTAATAGATGGTAAAAGTATCACACACAAAAAAAGATGTAATGGCGTTCAGAAAAAAATGAATTAAGAACACATTGTTATCAACTCTAAGAAAATAATAGAAGTAGAAAGATTAAGTGCAAGCATATCTTTCAGAATTGTAAAATGAGTTTATAGGTCTTCTAATAACAACTTTTACTGAAACCTTACATAAATAGGCTTAGATGATACAAATATTATGTGGGCTATATGGAAACTACAAGGTCCCTAATCATGTTTAGGGATTACTTGACAGAACAGAGACATTTCATTCCTATTGGGCCTAGGGATTACAGCAAAGAAACATCTAATATTCCATTTTTTAATTTCATGCATTTTTTATTTACCTTTAATGATGCTGTATATATTCATCATCCTGAAATATTAAAACAGTATGAAAAAAGTAATAAATTGGTGGAAAATTTAAGGAATGCGAATGCAACAGCACGCAAATCATACACTATCAAGTGCTTGATACACATTTAAAATTACTGCCTAGTACGGCAAAGCCAAATTCCTGGCAGATTTCTGAAGCGCAAAGTCACAATAAGAAGATCAGCAGAACAGAGTGAAATAATAGAATATTCATCCCTCTAATCCATATGCAATTCTTTAGGGCTTTTTTTTTTAACAATGCATATGAGGTCTGACTGTATTCAGGATTTAAATAAGTTGTCTCTCTCCTCTATTTTGTAAAAAAAAAAATTGTATATACAGTTATCATTTCTGCATTGCTGCACCAACGATGACAAGGTTAGCACATTTCCTCACACCTCAAATGAAACAATAGCATTTTTAAACAACAAAAGTGTTAAAAGAAATACATTTATTCATACCACTAAAATCTCCTGAAACAGCATTTTGGGGAGGAGGAGGAAGATGAAGGGATTTAAAGTCATTCATGAGAGAATTGTAATGATTTTTCTTGTTCGTTTAGCTCTCAATTAATAAATAGATACTTTAATATGATTCTGTATTTAAATAGTGGTAATAAGAACTAGAGATTGGCATTTAATCTTTGAAGATATATGCCTTCCCTTCCAGACAGATGTGATTGTCTATCGGGCATTATTAAGTACTGTATTAAGGGAGTGAGACTTGCAGAAGAATAAATCAACATCAGAAAAAGTGAACTTGGTGCCAGTAATGATGATATGGATACATGTCTGTCTGCCTGTCTGGAGACTGCACAAAGCTGTGGGATACTGCTTTCATTGTTCTACATTTGGTCTGCCCAATTTTGATGGGGATGGAGAATCCCAAACAGAGCAAAGAGAACGTTTAATCAGAATTCCAGATTTTGTAAGAATAATCTGTTGACAGTTCAATTAATTTCCCCATCTAACATCTATATTCACTGGTTTTTAACTGAAAGGTTGGGTCAAAATACTTTGCCAGATGTGGAGGTGAGCATACACTTTCCCATCATGAACTAATGGAGCAGAGCTTCCTACTTCCTATTTTTGTTTAAAAGGGCATGAGAGGAGCAGCTGAACCACTGATTGGTTCAGTGAATACTGAGCCAGGCCTGAAAACCAGAGGTCCTGGGTTCAAATTTGACCTCAGACATTTCCTAGCTGGATATCCTTGGGCAAGTAACTTAACTCAGTTGCCTAGCCCTTACTGATCTTCTGCCTTGGAACTGATACTTCAATGTCAATTTTAAGACAGAAAATAAGGGGATTTTTTGAAAAAAAAAAAAAAAGACACGAGAAATATTTCCAACTCTGTTTCTAAAATGAAAACATATAGACTTACCAAAAAATTATAAACATCATAACAATCTCAAGTGAAATGCTAAAGGCACTAATTGTAGGGTCAGAAGCAATATTTAGTGTAAGAGGCAGGAGGCAGGTGGGGATGAGAGGTGGAAGGAAAAGAGTTCTCTAGGAAGCCTGGGGAAAATCAAAAGAGAGATTTTTATAAGGTTTTTACTGGGTGCCAGGGGGAAAATATGTTTCTTTACCAAATTTTAACAAGATTATAAATATGTATCAAAATGTGTAAATAAACATTAATATCAAAATACATATTAATAAAATAATGAAATGAAAAAGAAAATCCAAAGTTAGAAACATGAATTCCAACTTATTTCTTATACCCTTAATCAAGCAATTATATACCTCTCTGCCATATGCCATTCCATTTATCTAGCAATAGCAAAGATATTTATCATCAAACTATATAATATATTCCCATTTCAAGATAAGCATAGTTCCTCTGACTAAAACTCAGTTTTCCCCTTCTTTTTCTAGTTTCAATAATGGTTATATTTTTCAAAATTAAAAAAAATTCTTATTCACATTTTTGTTTTTATGTCATTTATTTTCTAGATATATCCCTTACATATTTCTTGTTAACAAAGAATAAAAGAGAAAGGGGGGAAATAAGCACCGCTAGAAAAACATTCAATACCCTAATTGAGTCAAATAGTATAGTCACCTTTCTAATGAAAAAAAAGGGAGGTAACATTTTCTCTATTCTTCTTCAGAAGATATTTAGTTATTATAATTTATAGATAGCATTGAGTTGTATTTGTTCTTGTTCTTGGAAATTACATTGCCACAGACATTGCAAATATTGTTTTCCAGGTTCTACATCTTTCACTTTGCATCTGGTTAAGTCTTTCCATGTTTCCCTGTAACCCAATTTTCAGAGAGATTTTGAGCATATTTTTTAGCTCCCTTTGTAAAAGTGACAAAACTTGAGAAGAGATTAAAATTATGGATTGATGACAAGGGAGGGGTTGAAGTCTGCTGAAGTCAAACAGGAAGGAGATACTAAAATAAGGTACAACATAATTTTAAAAATCTTTTAACATCTACTTAGGCTTACATTGGACCAGACTGCATTCACATTCACATTAGGACACACTGATCCAAATCCATGACACAATTTTAGGGTCTGGGTTTTTTATTTTTAAGGGGGAGTATTTCTAATTCTTTTTTTTTTTTTTAAACCCTTAACTTCTGTATATTGACTTATAGGTGGAAGAGTGGTAAGGGTAGGCAATGGGGGTCAAGTGACTTGCACAGGGTCACACAGCTGGGAAATATCTGAGGCCGGATTTGAACCTAGGACCTCCAGTCTCTAGGCCTGGCTCTCAATCCACTGAGCTACCCAGCTGCCCCCTAGTATTTCTAATTCTTAAGAAGCATACAAATAGAATTCAGGAGAGAACTGAAGATCCTTGGGTGAATCAATAAAAATGGTCAGTTTTATCCACTGTGTTCTTTTCTATCCTTTGTTTTGTTAAAAAACTCTTCCTCTCTCCAAGGCTCTGAGATTTCCCGCCATTCTCCTCTAATTTGTTTATATTATGATCTTTAGATTTAGTTTTTTCTTCTTTTTTCACTGGGAGTCAGTAAAAATCACTGGCAATTCTGTAACACATAAAGATTTTCAAAGCGCTTTATATATATATATTATCATATCACATAGTGATTTTATGAGGTGGGCCTTACAAATGAGGAAACTGAGCCAGAGAGGTGAACATGGGCAGACAATTAGACAGAATTAAAATCTATAATACTCCCAACTCTAAACCCAGCCTTCCTTCCACCTTCCCAAACTGCCTCTCACAAAATTGTTTGTTTGTTGAAGTCTTAGAAATATTTCCAAAATATAAAAAATACACAATAGAAAACTAATACAATAGAAATTTGGATTACATGGATTCAGATATCATTTGGAACAAATCGTGGTTAAAGCACATATCAAATACTGTATCTAATACAAGGTCCACATTTCTAGAGGGATATTAAGAAGCCAGAGTACATACTGAGAAGGGTGACGGAAAGTACTAGGGAACTGGGAAGTAACATGTTTGTTTTGTATTAGAAAAAGTCTTAGGGAGAGCTGTACTAGTTGCAGTGCAGTGTATGAATTGTTATCATTAGATGAGAAGCAGCATGGATTGGTAGAGAAAAAGCTGATATCAGAATTGGGCAAAACTGAAATCAATATGCACTTCTGGTTGTATGACTTTAGGGAAGTCACTTTACTTTTTAGGGCCCCAAGCAACGCTCTAAAACTCTAAAATTGCAAAAAAACAATTGTTAATTTTGCAAAGATTTTCCTCACCAACAGTAACTTTCCACACCAATGAAATCACAAGTTTTTTGGGGAAAAAGAAGTAGAAAAGAAGAGAAGGGAAGGTAAAGAAAATGAAGGGAAGGGAGATAAACAGAAGAGAATCAAGTAAACAAGAGCTTTTCTTTTATTTATTTGAACCCAGAAGGTAGAAACAGGAGGAAAAGGTCAAAGTCAAGAACTGGCAAATGCCAATTTTCCATAAGCAAAAATGTTCTACCCACTGGAAATGTCCAAAATATGTTTTGCTTGACTGCACATGTATAATTTACATCAAATTGCTTGCCTTCCCAATGAGGGAGGGAGGGAACAAATTTGGAATTCGACATTTAAAAAAACAAATGCTAAAAATTAAGCTTTTTTTAAAAAATTGTTTTTACATGTAACTGAGGAAAAATGAATTATAAAATGTTTTTTTAAAAAGTGAAATGAGTTGCTACAGAGGCTGTGAGTTCCCCATTATCAGATGATTTCCTGGTTAGGGATATCTCAAAGAAGGATACCTTTTCAGGTAGTATGAGTGACTTCTGAATCCCTTCCAGTTCAGAGATTCAACGACGCTTTATAAAAGATGTTTAAAAATGAAGATGAAACATATTACTCATCTCCTGACACAGAGGCAATAGACTCAAGATACAGAATAAGATACATTTGCAGACAGCCAATACGGGAATGTGTTTTTGCTTGTTTATGTATAATTGTTATATGGATATGCTCCTTACCCCACAACTACCACCAGTGGGTAGGAGGAGGTGGGAAGGAGAGGGAAGCTAGGAATAGGAAAAAAAAGAAAGAAATGAAATTCATTAAAATATTTTTTAGAAAGAAAACAGAAAAGCAGGAGAACTTTTAAAATTATTTGTTAAATCTATTTTATATTTAAAGGAAGAGTAAGCTATCTAACAAATTCACAGTTTCATATAGAATGATCTTGTTCTGTACTACTTTTTATATAGAAATGTACATTCTATTTTTCATTTAAGTTGAGAATAAGAAAAAATAAAAATAAATAAAGGTAGTCAGCCAGATGAACATTAAGGTCTCTTCCAGCTCTAAATCTGTTTTCTTATGTGATCAATCCTTAATATATAAGCTGCTTAAAACCAGGAATTGTTTTGTTTTTGTCTTTGTAGCTCCAGCCTCAAGCAGTGTGGTATAGCTGGACTCAAAGTCAAGAAGACAAGTATTGAAGTTCTACCTTTGACCAATATTGATTATATGACCCTGGGCAAGTCACTCAAACCCTCAGAATCCCCAGCCACATTCTGAGGGTGCTTCCTGTACTGATAAAATCACAAGACCAAAACAAGAGAAATTCTCTGAATCTAGCCTAGTATTTTTAATCAATGTGTGTTGGATTGAATTACCTTGAATTGCTATCGTCTCCCCATATTCTCTTGTCTCAGCTTGAGATACAACTCCCTACTTCCAAGAACAAGAATCTCCACCCACCATCTATGGACATCTGGGGATTCCCTTTCACTTATTTTATCTTCCCTTCAAGAATTATCTCCACCCTGGAGTCAGAACCTCATCAAGACCTTTGTTTTTCAAAGTAATACTTTTTCACAATGAATTTTAATCTCTATATAGGTTTTACTGAAAAGACTTAAATTATTCTCCTGACTCAAGACTCTACTCAAATTCAGTCTACAGGCAATCCAAATCAACTCACTATTTAATAAATAAATAAAACAATAAATAAATAAAACCATTACTGCCTGCGGTATCAAATAGTCTTCCACACTGACATAGAATGCTATCTTTTCGATCTTTTACATTTCATTTCCCCCTTCACGCACCATAATCCAATGCAATGGTCTACTTGCCATTCCTACCACAACTCAGTTCTCTATGTCTTTACCCTGGCTGTCCTCCATGCCTCAAATACTCTACCCCTTCTCGAACTTTCCCTGGATTCCTTTAAGTCTCAGCTTAAATTCTACTTTATACAGGAATGTCTTTCCTAATCCTCCCTCCAGTCCTCCTTTCTGTTAGTCCTTCCCTCTGGGATTACCTTCCCTCTGTGTATATCTTAATACAATTATTTACAGGTGGTCTCCCTCTTTAGGATTTGAGCTTCCTGAGGGCAGGGACAGTGTTTTTGCCTTCTTTTCATCCTCACAGTTTAACACAGTCCCTTGTTCATAGCAAGCACTTCAGTGTTTTGATTAACAATATTTTTCATATCCTGAGCAGCATGTATAGCCTGTAAGTAAGGTAGACAGAAGTTCTATTTCATAAAACCAGCATTATAATAGTGCTGTACTAGGGAGTGAAGGGAAAGGAGAGAGAAATAATGGCTAGCCAAACACACACCTAAATGGAATAGTAGTTAGGAATAAGGACTATGAGAGCAACCACTTATTAACTAGAAAAAAACAAAAACTGTCTTGGGCATAAATGAGCTGCTGCAACACACTACAAAATATAGCAATTGGAAAATAAGCATTGGGGTCATGGCTCTCTTTAATAAAAAGATGATGAATCAGTAACCAAAAAAAAAAAATGAACTAAAATAGACAATACTTTCTTTCCCTTCTATTCCTCCTGCCAACTCTTCAAAATCCATCACCTTATATACACCTGTTGTTTTAGGCAGGTGTGTTGAAAGCTTATTTTCAAGTCACCAGGGAAAATTCCTTCTAAGGTAAAACCAGCTGCATCTGGGTAGCATGGATGATCAGTACATTTCTCCATTTGTTTATATAAATGGGCCAATGGCTTCTGAGCCACTTCAGAGCACTCAACTAAAGCAAACAAAGCACTTGAACTTTAAATATCCAACAAGAGCAGCATTTGACAAGTAGAACTTTGCTTAGCAAATCTCAAAATCATTTGGAACCTTAGTGCAAGTCTTCTAGATTTTCATGGAAACACACACATGCACACACATGCACATGCACACAGAGACACGCACATACACACACATACACAAAGCTTCAATCTCTAGGTGTCTGGCTTGATAAGACAACGTTCTCCAATAGTAGTGTTGCCACCAGTTCTATGTGTCATGTGAAGAGTGAAAAACTCAAATTACCTACATATTTGGGGAAAGTTGTTCCTTATAGTTGGAATGAACTCATGCTTTCTTCTCTCCACCCCAATCCAATCTCTAACTCAAGAAACTAATTTTCAGCATTATAGTGGCAAAAATTAGGCAATTATCAGGAAACTTGGATTTTTCCAGTCCTCCTTAATCCCTACTAAATAACTGTGACACTGGGTAATATCACAACATTCTTGGGCCTCAGTTTCCTCATCTGAAAAAAGAAGTTTGGATTATATATTTTAGGTTTAAAAGTCCAACATTCTAAAAGAGGTGACATGGCATAGTAGATAGAGAGCTTTGTAGCTGGGAGGGTGCTAGCCATGTGTTTTCCTAAGTAATGAAGATGATTTTGGGAGATAATCATAGAGTTAACTCTTCATGGTTTTACTTTGTCTCATTAAAATTTAGCCCCTGCCTTCATCTAGATACGTAAAGTAGAAAAACATAAGCTCAAAGTGTTTTCTCCTCCAAACATTTCAATTACAACTTCATTTCTACTATTATTTCTTATACCAACTAACTGAATTATCATTACAAACTTGAGTTCCATATATGCTTCAAAACAGGAATACTGAAGGAGTTTACCCAAATACCAAATGAGAGTTTTTATTGAGATTGACTCCGCACATTTTCATCTGTGAGATGAAAATGAAGAACTAATAAACCAAAACCAGAGTGAGTTTACATCACCAATTTTCCTTTCAAAGTTTCAGTCAACTACTAAGCATTTATAATTAAGCCCCTAATATGTGCCCAACACTGTGGTAATCATTGAACATACAAGGAAAGGCAAGTTCCTGCTCTCAGGGAGCTCAAAATCTAAAGCAAAAAAATATGAAGTGTAAATTAGAGGTAATCTCAGAGAGAAGTCATTGACATTAAGAAGAACTAGAGAAAGTTTTTTTGTAGAACATAGAATTTTACTTGGGAATTTAAGGAAGTCAACCCAAGAGATAGAGATGATCATTCCAGACAAATGGCACAGTCACTGAAAATGAATAAAATCTGGAGATTAAGTTTCTTAAATGAATAATATTATCGATTATTGTTTTATTTCAAAAAGTAGTTATTTTATCCACCTCTACAAAAGTCTTCAATATTAATTAAAAAGAATAAGAGCAGGATAGTGACTGTATTGAATAAAAGACAAGAATAAACAAGATAATAACAATTCACTTATATTGCACTTTATGAGTGTGCAAAGCACACTTCTCACACTAACAATGGGAAGTAAATATTCCAAATATTATCCTCCCGACACTAAAATGAAACTTCCTATTGATGAGGAAACAAGTTCTGAGAAAACAACTTCTCATAATCAAATATCTAGTAAGTGTTTAGATTGGAATTTACATCTTGTCTCCCAAACCAAAGCCCTTTGTATCTTTCATGTAGATTTGAGCACTTCCTTAAAACTTCTTGATTTAGTAGGTATCCAAGGGATCAGGCTAGATGGAAATCCTGAGATTGGTAAATTTAACTGTTCAATGATAGTAGGGAATCTATATAATACTTTATTGATCTATGAATATTTCAACTTATCTGAACTCACAACAATCTGTGAAACAGAAAACAAATACTCTTAGGAACATTAGCATGCTGACATCGGTGATTTATTTCTCAGCAAAAAACCTTGAATATCTACTAATTTTAAAAAAAGGTTATAAATGCCACTGATGAAATTGCAGATCTTTACATTATAAATATTAAGTAGAAACTGAGGCACTGAGAAGTTAAGTAACTTACCCAAGATCATACATTTAATAAGTATCAAAGCCAAGATTTGATCCCAGGTTGTCCTATGCCCAATTTAGCACACTTTCCACTGCACCACAGCTTCCTGAACTATAGCTTCTTACTAACAGGCTAGTTACAAATAATAAGCATTTCGCATGAGAAGCATGCTACTGATTTCTAACACTTTAGTAGCAAAGGATCTGTGTATGTAGAGATATGCAAACACACAGTCAAAGACGTCATATAGGTCTCTTAAGATGATTATTAG
Organism: Gracilinanus agilis; assembly: GCF_016433145.1. Classification (NCBI taxonomy): domain Eukaryota; kingdom Metazoa; phylum Chordata; class Mammalia; order Didelphimorphia; family Didelphidae; genus Gracilinanus; species Gracilinanus agilis. The sequence continues at coordinate 124,000,847 of NC_058133.1, forward strand.
CATTAAATCCTTAAAAAACGTCTCCCTTGTCCCTTTTCACGGATTGCCATGTGCATACCTGACCATAAAAATCTAGTACTGAAATGATAAAAATGAAACTCTTCTGCTGGATTTCTCATAGGTTAGTACCTGATGCCTTGTCAAGTGTCTTACAGTGCTTTAAGCTGGTTTTTTGAAAACCCTGCATTAGGAAGTGTGAACTACTGAATGATAAAATGTAGTTTTAGGCACAGATCCTGCAGGAAATAGCTTTTGAAATTCTCTGAAATACTCTCTAAGTTATAATTGGGTTTTAATGCATAAAACGGCTGAGTAATTTAAATGTTTAGAAAAGAAAACAGTCTTTCCTAGAGTTTATGAAGTGGTAAGCCTATTTCTTATAACGATTAACTGTGAATCATCATTTCAAACATGAGCATCCACAAGCATATGCTTCTTACCGAGGATACTGAAGGAACGCACACATTTACCAAATTAGAGTCTCATTGTGGTAGGCTCAGAACACATTTTCATCTGTGAAATGAAGATGAAAAGTAACAAACCAAAGACCACATTGACTTTACTCTCCCAAAGTTTTTGCAGGAGAACTAATTTAAAAAGATACTCAATATTTGTCTGGGATGATCTTGCCTCAAGCTGGAGGAGGGGGGTTGACTAGATGGAGGGTCAGCAACCTATGAAAGGCCTGACGAAGATGACATGCAGACTAATTTTTCAGTGGCACACTCTGCTAATATTCTCCCCTCCCCAGGTTCACAGATATTGATGGCTCTCCTTAATACCTCAATGTGTATTCAATTCAACAAATATGTATTAAGCACCGTCTATGTGCAAGGCGGGCAGTCTGCAGAGTTAAAAGAACAGTAAATGTACAGTCAGGTGATATTTCTGTACATGACTCTACCTCTAACTGATAAGAGGCAAAGAACAGGTTCAAACCCAGGTCTTCTTGACTCCCAATTCTACTATCTCAAGCCAGCCTCTGTCTTCTAAAAATCTGCAGCACTCCAGCTGGTCCTGTGGCAGAGGGGTTGTCAGAAGCTCAAACCGATGATACAGATTCTCCCTGATCAATGATTACTGTAATTAAATTTATAAGTCCATTTCAGTGGGAGAAAAAGTTGTCTGGGAGGTTTAACTGAAATAATTAAATCAAGAAATTGTTTGGTTAGCAATTGCTAACATTTACAAAGCACTTTAGGTACATTATCATATTATGAAGCACAGCCCTGTATTCTAAAGGAAGAAACTGAGGCTGAGAAAGTGTATGTGATTTGCTCATAGCTAGTAAGTGCCAGAGGCAGCAATCAAGTTTCCCCTGACTCCCGTCTGCTTCTCCTTCTAGTCTCTCTTTTTACCGGTTGTCTTCTTGGAAATATCTAGGTACAATCCTGCTGGAATTCCCTACCACAGTTTAAAGTGAAGGAACTTATCCAGTATACATACTATTTTGCATATGGCTGACTTGCTGACCATTGGCAACAGCTATGTTCTGTCCGGGGGCAGCTGTGCTTCCAAGATAAGAGTAGTATTTTCCACCATACTCACTTTGAACAATTATGCCATGTGTTTGAGTATCTTGAGGTCATGTATATAATAACATTAATTAAAAAAAAAACCAACAAATTTTATGGGAGACAGCACAAAGACAAGTGGCCTGGGTTCTAGTGCTGGCTGGCTGTGTGACCTTGGGAAAAAACATTTTCTTTCTCAGTTTCCTCATCATAACGTGAGGGCTTAGATTAGATAATTGCCAATGTCCTTTTCAGCTCCAAAAAGTCTGAGGATCTAAGTTTATAATGTCTCCTGATTCAGACCTACTGTTATTGGGATTAGCCTTAAGCACAATTGGAAAGTAAGTTAAATTTGCCTTTGGCATTCCCCATCTTCTGTATCAGCGCTTCCCTTGTCCTACCTCCTCTTCCCAAGTCACTCAGTGTTCTCAGGATGCCCTAGTTTTTCTCCAAGTTTAGGGTCTATATGTCTATTATTTCCAGCATCTAAATTTATGAAAAGCATAATTTCTCAGGGTACTACATACTTCCCTGGTTGTCACTTGGAAAACTTTATAAACAAATTCAAGATGGGTAGTTAGTATCTACAAATGGCTTAATGTGATGAAATGAAGGTGTATTTGTATGTTAACAGAAGAATCTCAAATAGAGAGTGCCACACAATTGAGTTCCTTTACCCACATCTCTAATGGTGGAATTTCAGACAGTTGACAGGCTTATAGATATGATAGCCAGAAGCAATGTTGTTAAAAGATAGAGAAAATCAAACAGGCAAATAAACATCTCATTATTTTTATTTTTTAATATCTAATGTTCTGAAGAATACTATGTTAATAGATTAAATAGCTGCTTTTTACGGCTTTTCTTTTACAATAATAAAAGCATTGATGAATGTAAGCTTGTCCTCAAAATATCTTTAGCACAATTCTAGTACCAGACAGTTGTGAGAGCGATGATATGCACTTCATCCTGTTCCAAGCAATTTTGTTTTCTTCTGTTAGGTCTTTAGATTTTGTAAGTTTTTCATTCCAGGCACCTTAGAGATTACAAGCATTGGTTATGGCAACATCTATTAAATAAGTCCTTAAATTTTTATGGATCAATGTCAGGTTTGGGTGATTATGGGCCATAGTTGAGCCTATGATTCCAGTTCAGCTTATTTGTTTAATCCTCAAAAATATTGTGTGGTCTGTATATGCTATATAGTGTCAATTGTTAGTGGATGGAAGATAGTTAGCTTTTAATAGATAATTTTAAGAACTAGTTTATGCCTTTTGGGATATTTGGCAGGTACTAAAATTTTGCAGCCTAAAGCTCCTTAAGAACCAACTATCTGTAATTTTTTTATGGCAATGGCTGAGTCTTGAAATTCTCATCATAAAATCTTCCAGTTCTATAAACAAATTTGTATGGATAACCATTTGTGTGAAACTTCTTTGTCATCATGTTACTGGCTAATTTTTTTGTGAGCATTGCCCACAATGAGCTTCTTGATTCCATTTCTGAATCTTAGGCATTTCATATGCTCAATCCACAGATAAACTACTTTGGGTCTCATTAGACAAATTCAACATTGTATACCTATTTTCAGCCTTTGTTATTACTAAGTAAAGTGATGTCTGTACCAAAAGCATTTCATTAAGTTTTTAATCTATTTATTATACACTGAAAATATCTGTCAATTTATTTTCTTACTAATTTTTGATGAAGAAGTGTTGACCTTTCAACATCTGTCTTAGGGTAATGAGTTCTGTGCTTTATTAATATTGTATGTATTTTTGTTAGGATACTTCAAATCTTTTTAGATTCTTTGTAAGGTATTAAAAATTTTAATTATTACTATTGATCTAGTGAAAGACTGCTGTCCATGGAGTTCTAAGTTCAGAGAAGCTTATCACCAAAAGATGGAAATTTGGCTATAGGAATTCATGACATTATCTATTAACTGGAAAGGGACTGAAGTTGTCCTGGAGAAGAGAGTATCATTATCCCTTAAATCACAGATCTTTTGGAGTAGAGGTATCAAAGAGATGGCCTGGAACACTCATGCGTACAGCCTAAAGCAGATTAAAATGTAACTGGGAAAAATTTAACAAAATAAATAAAAATACAATTAAAAATAGATAATGTTACATTTGAAAAACCAAGTCAAAACTAACAGGATCCTTTGTGTTTGGATTAGAGTTCCCTACTTCTATTTGAGTTTCAAAGCACCATTTTGGAATACTCTAGGAAAAACTTGTCTCCCACTGAAAATGGCCAGCTTCTAAGTTTCCCCATGACAAAATGGGCACAAATCCTTTTCTTTACTGTTAAGTTCAGCTCAGTTCTCAGCTCTTCCATAAAGCCTTTTCTAACTGTTGCAGCCATCATTAATTACTCCCTCCACTTTATTCCTCTATTTAACAGATATACCAAGGGTGTCTCTTAGTGCTTGCCACTTTCCTCTTATTCTCTCTCCTTCTCGGTATGTGTGTATGTATGTACATCTCTGTGTGTGTGTGTGTGTGTGTGTGTGTGTGTGTGTGTATACTAAATTGCTGTGTTTATGACCCACTGCCATATTTTGGTAGATGCTACACATTATCTAAGACCAATAATGTCCAGAGATTTTAGAGGTATCTATAGGTCATAAATGGCATAGAGAGATCATTATGTTTTGCAACATAATGGCAGTCTCTCCAGGGAATAGTCCTAAAGAATAAGCTCCCTTTTTTTTCTGGTATGTCTCTTAGAAGTGTGTAAGAAAGTGAAGGCTGTAACTTAGAAATTCTTTGCTTCAACCAGATAAACGTTTTTTTTAAAACCCTTACCTTCTGTCTTAGAATCAATATTATGCATTGGTTTTAAAGTAAGGGGCATGCAATGGGTGTTAAGTGACTTGCTCAGGATCACACAGCTATGAAGTGGACAGATTTTAATCTAGGATCCCCTGTCTCTAAACTTGGCCTTCAATCCACTGAACCATATAGCTGCATCCCAGATAAAAGAAAGTTTTAATTCTTTATAGGGTATCATCCCCCCAGAAACATTTGTTAAGTATTTACTATATGCATGTAACTATGCTAGGACTATTAGACACACATACACGTTGCTTCCTCAACTAAAATCTCTTAAGAGTAATAGCTATACTTCTTTATGTTCATGGTTCCTTAAAAGATTAATATGCAACAACCTGTAGTCATCTCTAAAGGTTCTGGACATCCCTCAGGTAATGGACTATAACAGTGATTCCCAAAGTGGGCGCTACCGCCCCCTGGTAGGTGCTGCAGCGATCCAGGAAAGCGGTGATGGCCACACTTTTTTTGTATTACATCCTATTCAGAGTTCAATAAATAGTTTCATAATTTCTAGGGGGTGCTAAGTAATATTTTTTCTGGAAAGGGGGCAGTAGGCCAAAAAAGTTTGGGAACCACTGGACTATATGGTCCAAAATCTGGTAGTGGCCTTAAATGTAGGGTTAAAATTCTGATCAATGAATTTGTGGACACATAATTAAAAATGTAAATCAACTATATTTTGGGAATGAGGAGTAATATGTTAGTAAAGTCCCTGAAGACTCATGTACCTGATTCTTTTTTTTTTCTTTTTTTAAACCCTTACCTTCTGTCTTAGAGTCAATACACAGTATTGACTCTTTAGGCAGAAGAGTGGTAAGGGCTAGGCAATGGGGGTTAAGTGACTTGCCTAGGGTCACACAGCTGGGAAGTGTCTGAGGCCAGATTTGAACCTAGGACCTCCTGTCTTTAGGCCTGGATCTCAATCCACTGAGCCACTCAGCTGCCCCCCTGATTCTTTTTCAAAGAATTTAACAGATGTAAAACCCAGTGGAATGCGTGTCAGCCACGAGGAGGGTGGTTGTGGGGTTCGGTGGGGGGAGGGAAAGAAAATGAATCCTATAACCATGGGAAAATATTCTAAAAAAATTTTTTTAATAAAATTTTTTAAAATGCTGCTTAAAAAAGAATTTAACAGGGTGTTTCTTTGCACTGTCAGCATAATTATCTATTTATCTCTTTAGATGTATTCATATATACTACAGATCCCTCTGCTTTACCAGTTTGCTTTTTTAAAGTAGTTCTGAAAAATTACAGAAATTACTTCTTTATATAATAATAGTTTTTAGTCAATTTTTATATATTATTTTAAAAGATCTATAGATTACATATGTGATTTTTAGAGATTAGTACATTAGGATTTTTTACTCCATGTTACTAAGTTTTCCAGTAATTCAGACCTCAAGCACACAAGTGATGTCAAATTTATGCTTTTCCTTATTTCTACCATTTATAAAATGAAACAAAAGCCTGCATTTCAAAGATCACTTAAAATAATAATCCATTTTTCAGTGAAACTGAAACTGAAATCTACATGTCAAAAAAGGATATATAGCCCTAATTTATCTTTTACCTAACCTTTATAAATTCATTACTCTCTTCTACTCATTTCCAATACTCAGTATGTTCTAAAACTTGATGATGGTATATATGTTATGGCCAATGAATATCTATCAACCATCTAAAGTCCTGATAAACATCAAAAACTATTGACACGTCTTACCATATGAAGAATCAACCTGTGGATACATAACAAATATGCAGAAATGTGCTCTTTTTTTAGTTAAATATGAATGATACATACACAGATATGTATCGTGACATATACACAACTGTTGTATAGCACTGTCTTTCATTTTTTAAATACTATCAATTCCTGGAGGTCAGGGGCTGCCTCTTTTTTTCAGTTTCTGTCCCTAGTTTTTATCACAATGCCTGGCATATAGGAAGCACTTAATAAATGTTTGTAGAATTGAAGTAAACATTTGCTGGGCTAACTGAAAGATTCAAGTGTAAGGAACAATGCAGGAGGATAACAATCACTTTCTGGTTTGTGACTACCTAAAGAGCAATTGTAATTTTGTTTTTTTGCTTGGGTCTACACACACACATACACACACACACTAACACATACATACAGAGAGAGAGACAGAGAGAGAGAGACAGAGAGAGAGAGAGAAAGAGAGAAGAGAGAGAGACACACACACACAGACAGACAGAAAGACAGAGACAGAGACAGAGATAGGGACAGAGAGAGAACAGTTGAAGATAACTACTTTTTTTATGGAACTCAAAGATTTTTCTATTACTCCAAGAAACAGATATACCCACAAATCTCAAAAAATATAGAATGTGGTGTTAGTGAAAGCCTAAAAAAAAATCCTTCAAAAGGAAAAAAAATACACGCATATGTGTTCCTGTGTACACTTGCTAACATGCTCACATATGCAAACAGATACATATAAAGGGTTTTTATTAACATCTTCTCTCTGCTGAAACTTTTAAAAGAAGCATTACAATGCATTCATCGCGAGATGCCATTAGAGCTCTGCTCACTTCCAGTGTTACCAATTCATGGACAGATTAGAGGGCACATTAATAACATAGTTAATATGAAGTGTTTAGAGCCTTTACATCGGTGACAAATACGACTCAGCCAAATTTCCTGACCACTGAGGCCACGGAGGAACAATTTGGTAGATTTCATCAACAGTTCTAATTATGTTCCTGTCAAGTCGAGAACAAAGTAATCCATAACTGGGGGGCTGTTCAGAGACAGTGGTACGGAAGAGTAATTTATGCCCAAGACACAGGGTCCTTTCTGTAGTTAGTGTGCACAACGCTTGACTAACAAGTGGGTTCAAAAAGGAATTTATTAGGGAAAACACAGCCCTCTAGCTCAGAGTGGCTTGTCAGGTGCAAGCTTATGAGGAGTTATGAGGTAATGACTTCTAGTAAGTCTTGTTTATACAAGCATCTGGAGTTCAGGGCTCTTTGCAGCCTCTGAAGCTGCACAATGTAAGATGTAGGATATCAGCTTCAAGCCTCTTTCGGACCTTTTTCAATCACTTATTTTTGAGCCATGTCTCTTGAGAGGATTTGTGGGTAGACTTTTAAATATGATGAGAGAGAGAGAGAAAGAGAGAGAGAGAGAGAGAGAGAGAGACAGACACAGAGAGAGACAGAGACAGAGAGAGAGGGAGGAAAAGAGGGAGAGAGAAAGGGAGAGAGAGAAAGAGAGAGAGGGAGAGAGAAAGGAGGAAGAGAGAAAGAGAGAAAAAGAGATGATATATAGAAACAGGGAGTCAACCTATGGAATAGATTGTTGTTTTTAAAAATAGCATTTCATTACTAGGATAGTGTCATCATAAGAGACACAAGGGTAGTTTTTTCTTTCTTTAAAGAGCCTTTTATGAAGCTATAAATAATATACTAATGGAATGTGCAAAGGGACTGTTGGTAACAGTGAATTGAAATGTCGCAATGCCCCATGCTTGTTTCCCTGTGCAACTGAACTATGAGACAGACAATTGGAAAAGAGTGGGGGAAGGGAAGAGAAAGATGATGGGGGAGGGAAGATGTCATGCAATTTTGAGTGATTTTCCACTGAGATCTATATTGGGATACTGTGCCTATTCTTTCACACAGGGTAATTTTATACATGGCATTCTTATTAGGCCTTCCAAAAAGGGAGAACTTGCTTCCTGTGCATTTAAAAAAGAATAAAAGGGTTAAGACTGGTAATGTTCACAGTCGCCTGGTTATTAATACCAGTAAGTTGTTAATTAAAATAAAATGAAGCTTCTTAAACTTCAATATGATATTCCAAATTATGCAAAAAACACAACTAATTGCATTATTAGAAAAAATTACATTTAAAAATAGCTTCACACAAAGAACTAAAATTATCTAATCTAAACTGGCTTCTATAATATGAAGCTTAACAAGACAGAGCTCCGTGGGTGGGTACAGGTTTTTTTTTTTTCTTTCTATCGTTCATTCAACAAAGGGAAAAAACTTCACTGCCAAGATTTTGGACTAGTGGAAATACATTAAGTAAAAGTAAAATTGTTTCAAATTAAAGAACAGCTGCAATTACACAATGAGTGAAAGAGTTTCTCTAACAGAAGGATTAACTAGAACCTTTGCCCTTAGCCATCATACATATTTATTGAGGGTTCATGTTGTGCTAGGCACACTAAGATTAAATAAAATATTCAGATAACCATATGCAAGATACTTCACATAGTTCTATGTGTATGTTTAGCTCTTGATCGTCATACATATAATTAGCATGTTTTAGTTTATCTGAAAAAGCCCAGAAAGTTGTTACCAAAAGCTCTAACATATCCTGGACCTCCAATGGAAGGGCTAAATCAGAAGGAAAGTAGGGATATTTAGTACCAAGTGTGCCTGGGTAAGTGCATTAATTTATGATTTACTAGGCAAAGGAAAAAATTCCTTCAAGAATGATGTTTTTGAATTATCTATTATTTTGCATTATTGAAGCCACTTTCCCTTTCCATTACACATGAGAAACATAATGGATAGAGTGCTGGACCTCAAGTCTGGTCCCACATGGATTGGAAGGTCACTTTGGGCATTTAGACACTGGTTAACTCTGGGCAAGTTACTTAATTATTTTAAAATTCAGTTTCTTCCTTGAAAATGGGGATAATGACTACAGAGTTGTTGTGAAGAATATATGAAAAAACAAATGGAGTTGGATCAGCAAGCCTTTGCTTGAGCACCTCTAGGAAAAAGGAACCCACCATTTCCTGAGTCAGTTATTATTGTTTTGGACAGCTCTGACAGTCAGAAACTTCAATTCAGTTTTAGCATCTGTAAAATAGGGATATAACAACTGGAGTTTCTACTTCACAGGGTTATTTGGAGGTTCAAGCAAGATAATATATATAATGCAGTTTACAATTTTGAAAGGGCTGTTTCAGCTGTTATCACAGGATTATGACATTGAAAATTATAAAAAAGCATTTAGTCCAACTACCTCATTTTACAAATGAGAAAAATGTGGTGCTAAATGTTATGCCCCAGATAACTTGAACCTGGCTAGGGCTTCCATCTCCAATTCCAGTCATATCTCCACTGCCCAATTTACCTCCCCGGCTACTACTATATACAACTCTTAAAGAGTGGCATTTCTGGCCAAAAGGTAAACAAGCAGTAAAGCATAAAGGGACATTTGTAATATACATTGCAGGGAATTCTTTCATGCTTAACAAAACTGAAGCACACCTAAGCTGATCGTGAAGTTCCTTTCACTATTAGTTTTGGCTGGGGTCCTCTGGTAACCATAAAAAACAAGCATTATTCTCCTAATCCAGGAGAGAGAGAGAGACAAGTACCTACTGAAATGTCATACTGCCTGATGGTTATGTTATATAACCTTTTAAATAAACAGCAAAGGTATGATGAACATTTTATATCTAATACTTCTGGAAATCAGAGCTGGCAAACCAATCTGGTAATTTTATCAAACCTCTCGTTTATCTGTCAGGTATAAAACAGTTACATTTGCTAATAGGGTAAACTGACTCATTCATGTATTATCAAAACGCATCAATATCTGCTGGGAGACAAAGCTGCTACCACTCATTATGCTTTTTATTAACTTCTTCACTGGCATCTTCACTAATATATTTTCTCATAACACATTTGCCAAGATTTAGTAGAGAAATCAGCAATTCTGAACATTAAAAGTAACTGAAGGGTGATAGTAGCTGTAAGCTCCTAAATGCTAGTACCTTGATTCCCACTTTCCATATGGGTATGCTGAAGTCAGACTACAAACATAGTTCCTTCTCTCCCCTCTAGTATTTTTTTCTGGTTAGTCTGAACTTTTTGCATAATTAATTCAGCATTTAGCACAGAGTTTTGCATAGAGTGAGGGATTTAATGAATGATTGATTTGCTAAAAAAAAAAAGCATATATAATAATATTCATTTCCTCTCCTTAGCTCCCTAATAAAAAAACCCAACAATTTTACAAGAACAAAAATTAAGTTAATACCACATCTTATATAGAGACACCTTAAAGTTATACAAAGTTATATTACTCAGGCCATATAGCATCCTAAGAACATATAATATGGAAATCTGTAGAAGACAAAAAGAGGGGAAGGAGTTCATTTAATTACAAAAATATTAATAGAAAAATCCATAACATCTGCTATACAATTCTATTGCTCTATTTTTTTCTTGCTCTCAATATTTTTACCCTGTTCTTTTTCCCTGCTAAAATTCAAGATAGAGGAATGGTAAGGGATAGGCATAGTGGTTAAGTGACTTGCCTAGAAACACATGGCTAAAAAGTGTCTGAATTCAGATTTGAACCCAGGACCTCCCTAGGCCTGGTTCTCAATCCACTGAGCAATCTAGTTACCTCCTACCCTGTTCTTTTTATCTAATGATTAGGGTATATATATGTAATATACCCTAATCATATACACACACACACACACACACACACACACACATATATATATGTATGTATATATATATATATATATATATATAGAGAGAGAGAGAGAGAGAGAGAGAGAATGTAGGTATAGCCTTTCTCTTTTGGTATTTATGTAGCATTTCAAAATTTAGGCTAATTTCTTATTCTCAACTGCATCTAAGATTTTATACAAAGAATTACTCCATTAGCATCCTTCCTTTGAGTCTCCTTTTAACCCCCTCCTCACCTGAAGTTCTAGAGTGTAATAGTTTAAACCTAAACCCAGGCTATAAGGCTAAAATGAAAGACCATCAGTTAAATTCAGTATGATAAACCAGTGTGTTGTAGACAAAAGAGCAGTGGGCTGGAAAATCGGAAGACTTCAGTTTGAATCTCTGTTCTGACACCAACTAGCTGAGTGACCTCTGAGTTAATTCACTTAATTTATAAAACTCAGATTCTACATGAATAAAATGATGATAATACACTGAGAAGCACTATGGCACAGAGGATAGAGCAACCTGGGTACCGACAAGACCTGGATTCAAGTCCTCCCTCTTATATACACAGGACATGTAAGGAAAAAAAAACAAATCATTTAACCTTTCAGCATCATAAGCAACTCTGAGATTCTAAGTTATAGAAAAAAAGCAATGTATAGCTAGAATGAGTTTCCATAAGGGGAATTCCTTATATTCATTAAGTCAAAGGCTTCGACCAAAAAATAGTTATACTACTTACCTTATAGTGTTGTAAAGGTCAAATGAGATAATGGATCTTTTTGAAAACCTTAAAGCACTTTAAAAATGTAAGTTATTATTAATCTTGCTACCCAATTCCCCCCAACCCTCCTCCCCAGTCCAGGTGCCCTCAAGCAACTGGAGAGCACAAAAATGCTGGAGTTTTCCTCCTAGCAATATGGCTAGAAGAATCCTAGAGCACGTTTATGACTGACCTGACAGCATTTTGCTACTCATACTATTAAATCACTGACTAAGCAGAGCCATATTCTTAAAAAGAAAGGGTTTTGACATTAGAATAATAATGCAGAAGTGCTGAGTCTCTATTATAATGTGGACCTATCACCCTTATTCAAACTTACCTCTCCCTACCCCCAACACTAACCTGCTACTTCTTTCACGCTCAGCAACCTCGAAACACATTATACTCATTTCAGCCTCCAATCTTTTGCTCCTGCTGTTCTCCAGTGAATAGAAAGTCTTGACCCTCTGATTAGACAAATCTTATCCTCCTTTAAGGCTCGGATTAAATCTCGCTCCCCTACCTACTCAGCCACCCCTCAGGAAGTATAGTAGTGGGATAGTCTTCACTTGAGGTCTTAAAGCAGAGATCAGATGACCATTTGTGGAGTTGCTGTAGAAGGAATTCTTTGTCAAATAGAGTTGCGTTAGTTGGCCACCAAGGTCCCTGCGCACTCTGTGAGTCTATGATTCCAATTCCCATTGATAATGCCTTCTTTATATTTTTATAGCATGTTGTTTTTTGCCCCACAATTTAATCCTCATTCTGGCTTGAAGTTTTCCTAATTGTTTTTATGTATGTCAGTGTTGCATCCATAAATAGTGTAAGAAATAAAATTTAGGACTATGGCCTTTATTTTTCATAAAGTTTATTATATTTACTTGGCTAGGTATATAGGCAGGGAATTAGAGAGAAAAGCCCTATTCTATTTAGCCATGTGGGCGCTCTCAACATGGCTCACTGGGCCACCTTCCCTTTGGTCGGTTACTTCAGAAAGAGACCCTACTTCCTTGACTTGAACTCTTTTTCCTCCCTCCCCCTTCTGGGTCCACTTCAATCATGTCCAGTTCAAACTCAGTCACCTAACTCACATTAGATGTAACTAGGAACATGGGGACACAGGTAAGACACCATGCATGATCCTGGGAGAGGAGTCCCTTCACACAATAGTATGTAAGTCTCTTGAGGGCAAAGACTGTATGTCAAAAGCGTCTAAATAAATTCGGGGAATACATTAGATATTCAATAAATATTCAATGATGGAATGTTGTTTCATAATACAACCATTACATACCCCAAAGGTTTAAATGGCTTATTATATTCTAACATACCCCATGCTCCAAACAAAACTTAACTGCCTGCTACTTATGATGCTATTGTCTATGATTTAAAGTCTCTCTTTCCAATCTCTTTCAGTTGATATTTTACCCATTCTTTAAGGACTAATTCAAATGGCATTGGCTACAAGAATTCTTTCCTGATTATCTTTAGTGAGAAATGATTCCTTCTTTCTGTCACTTATCAGAGTTTATAATATGTACTTCATTTTCCTAGTGGTAGAGACAGAGGGTGGCGTATGTCAGGCAGGGCAAAGTGCCACCAACACTTCCCCTCAAACCCTTACTTTCCATAAGATCATCCACAAAAAACGATGCTTTCCGCAAGAACTCCTGACCGCTATTCTTGCTTCTGGACCACAATCAATCAAGGGAGCAAACCCTTATAGATATGAAACTTAGCAACTGCCTCACTATTGCCACAGTCCCCATCTCCTCAGAAATCACAGCTACTGAAGACTCAAGAAAGAAGTGTTCAATGACAGTCAAACCATCAAACAGTCCAATATCAGAAACAGTTAGAGTTTTATCAGTGGAACCGACATTAAAGAAGATATATTACCATCTGCTTTGCTATTAAACCCTAGGGACTAATAGGCCTTTCCATTTGACTTTCAACTGAAACCTTCTATACATGTTATCTTCCTTAAGAAAAGGACATACCTTGCTTTTTCTCTTTGTATTCCTTACACCTAACAACTTAATAGTGATTTGTATATAGTAAGCACTCAACAAATGCCTACTCTCTCTGTCTCTGTCTCTGTCTTTCTGTCTCTCCCAACACCCCACCTTCCTATATCATTAACAAATTTGGTTTTAGTGGAGAGATTGTTTCTTGGCCATATTCATATCAAATCCTTTTGGAAATGACGAATGCATCTTACAATCTCTGTTTTGTAGCCCAATGCCTCAAGCTTTCTTTTGGTCATTCTATTGGTTAAAACCTCTAACAAGTAAACTTTGGGATGGGAGAATAAAAAAAAAATTCAATTGTTTTCTCGCCAGTTAGTTAAAACCTACCAACAGTAAGTCATTGAATTTAACTGTGCTTTTTTTTTTTTTAAACTGTTTTTATTTCTGAAATCACAGGAACTATCCAACCTAGCAAAACTGTAATCACTCAGCAGGAACCTGGCTCGAGCACAATGCAACCACCAGCAAGGCGGCAGAAAAAAACGAAGGAAATCTCTCTCTTCTTACCTCTCTGTTGTTTAAAAGAGGCTCGGCGTGAATGAATCTTCCCGGTAGCTACCAACAATTTCTTATTCTTTTTGAGCAATCATCAATTTCAGCATCAAGTGGTTCCAGTGGCTCTACAACTAGTAGTGGCAGCCGAGTAAGCCCAGCATGCAAACATTTTGGCTAATTTAAAACCCTTGTGCAGCTGAATCAAACATGACAAGACGATGGCAAAAAGAGAGGCTATTATCCCAAATGAGAGCTGGTGGATGGCTGAAATTGGTTTGAGTGGCAGAGACAAAAGAGGTGGAAGGAAGAGAAACAACTGAGAATGATAATCCCAGATAAAACAGGCAGGCAGATATACCCAAGCACACACACATGCATAAATCAGGGGAAGAAAAAGCTAATGTTTCTTCTAAGTTCTATGGCGAGACAGACTGAACACACTGCTGCAATACACTTAAAATGGATACAAAATAAATTGGTACATGATAAAACATTTGCCCCATGGGTAAAAGAGATACTTAACTTACAAGAGATGTAGCCCTTTCCATAGAAAACCTAATGTTCAGAATACTAAAGCTGTCATTTTCTGCTTGAATTAATGTTCTACTGCCTAACTCTCATTATCAGGAGGTGAGAGTTGAGACAACACTGATTTAGGACAGACAAACCTCCATTGAAAATAAGCCACTATTTGATAATTTTGTGAGAGAATCTGATTTGCTCAATCAGGCAAAACCTTGAGACAACTGGATATATCTTTGGCTAGTGAAGACGAGGCTACTAAAAGGCAACAAAGCTCAGAGGCAATCAGCTGGATGTCATTTTGATCCATGAACTTTGATGGTGGCTTACAGAACGCAAAATGACAATGTATGGGATCAATGGATAGCCAGTGAGTTTTCCTTTGCAAGATGAACAATTTTGAATTGTTTTAATTAATTTTAATGGGTAAAAACCATCTTGAAAAGTAGGTTGAAAGGTCAGCAGGCTTTCTGTAGTTTCTTATAGGAACAAGAGATTTAGGGTAGCTTGGAGTTAAAAGCTCTAAAAAGCACTGATACAACCAAAAGTTAGATCTCTAGCACATCCTAGATTGCAAATATTACCATTTCCTTTGTGCCTTCTCAACATATTTTTAATAGGATTATTCTTGAGCAGAGTATGAAATGGAAACAATAGAATCCAGTATATGACTAAAATCACCTGTAGGGATAGTTCTTGCATTACTGCTATAGCTTAATGGTGTCATTCTTCCCCCCCCCCCCCCCCCCCTGTCTTAGACCCATCGTAGCTTAAGCACCATAAGTTTGCTTTAAGTCAGTGAGAAATAATTTTGTAGTAGTTACACTGTACTTTATTTAAATTATCATTCTTCATTGCCATCAAATGAAACTCAATTCTGGAAATGGTAAGTGTGTGTAGATGCAGTTGTATGTTTGACTTAATATTCTTAGAACCCAAGGTAGCCTTTTCTTTTTGTCATCGGAAATATGTACTAACATTTGTACATGGAGGCAGTACATGTAATCCACTGCCAACAGATCACACATTTTAGGCTCTTTTTCTATATTTGATGCGATAGTTTTGTATCTCTCTTCTCTCTGATAAATGTATGACTCAAGGCACACACTCATGAGGCAGCCAGGTGGGATTAGGGTTACACTGGGTAGCCAAGGAAGAAAGTAAAGCGAACTGGCTTACCTAGGATAAAAACCATTATCTTAACGTCCATACTAATTACTGGTCACATATGATCCCTAATTATCACCCAAATGAATATGCCCTGGTATCTTCAAAGGATAGAACAAGGACTAATGGATGGAAGTTAAAGGGAGGAATGCTTTAGTCAACATAACTTTCGAATAATTAGATTTCTTCAGAACATACTTTGATACATTATGAGGTTAGGTTAAGTTCTTTATCACTGGAAATGATAAAGTGGAAGCTAGATAACCACTTGTTGGAGATAGAATAGTAGAGATTTTTACAGAGGATTTATTAAAGTTTAGACTAAATAATTTCAAAATTCCCTTCCAAATCTGAGTCTCTAATTTGAGTTGCATACAAATATGAAACTCTGGATTTTTGAGACTTTATTATAACATACTGTAATAACTCCAAGATTTGTAATTTACCTACATTTCTATGCATTATACCCTATGTCGATATCTATAAGCCCACAATAATAATTTCCATGTATATTTGATGTTCAGTCATTTCAGTCACATCTGACTCTTCCGTGACTCCATTGTGGGGGATTTCTTAACAAAGATACTGAAATGGTTTTGCTGTTTCTTTCTTCAGCCCATTTTACAGATGAGGAAACTAAGCCAAACAGGACTAAATGACTTGTCTAGGGTCACACACCTAATAAATGTCTGCAGCCAGATTTGAACTCTTCCTGACTAGGCCCAGCACTATATATACTACACCACCTAGTTGCCCTTATGGTACATATATGGCACATATATGGTATCAGAAAAGTTTTAGTGCTGTTTTATAAAACTACATGAAGACCTTTAAGATGTATAGGATTTTAAGGTTTATAAAAGTCTTCAAGAATTGCTTTGGCTCATACTGAGTTCAACATGGCAATTATTCTCTTCAAATTTAACTAGGTTAATTAATCCTCAAATGACCACCTATAAGCCTGTCATGAGACCCATACACAAAGTCTTTCTAGCTTGGTAGGATCTGCCGGTGGCTCTATATTTTGCCAGCATAGTCTTCAAGAACTCAAGCATTTCCTTCACACCAGAATGAGGTACCTTGTGTCATAACGGGTCTTTGGAATTTGACAGTAACGGGGAAAAGAAGATTCCTTAAGATATTCAATAATGGTCGTCCTCCAACAGATCAGCTAAACTACTTCAGTATGTCTCAGAGCTTCTATCTTTTCTCTAATCTTTAACTCCAGGGAAGAAGAAGTTGCTCAGTAATGGCCTATTCTTGTCCTAGGGAATTCTTCAGGAATTCAATCAGGGAGGAAATTCTGCAGGGGTACACAAGTACTTGGCAAAACAGCTGCCAACTCCATTCAAAAGGGAACTTTAACACGGAGGGAGAAGGATCAGGAGCATGCTCTTGCCTATCTTAGACAGCAGTAAAAAATATCTCCTTGGGCCAGAGGCAGGCCAGGTGTAAGCCTAAAACAATAGGACAGATAGAAGATGGCAGGCTTACTTTATCATACTAGCACCTCTTAACCTCTCTACCACCCTGAAGGGGCAGATGTACCTTGCAATTTAGAAGAAATAAGAATGGAAAAAGGCAAGCGTCTGGCATCCGACTGGAAACCTTATGGAAATCTCTATATCAGTTCATGTAGGCTCAGCAAATAAAATAATAAATACCATCCCTTTATTAACATTTATGTTTTAATGAATGAGAGAAACACCTACACATTGTTGTTGTTTTTAAAGGATTACCTTGTATCAGTTATTAGATTCTCAAGGCCAAATTAAGTATCTTTCCAGGATGTTAGGTTATTCCATCATTAAAGAAGAGAGAATTTAATTGGCTTGTAAGCTTGTCACTGGTATTGGACAGAATGAATCTAGATAGAAGAGATTTTTGTACCACTTTTCTGCATCAAAAGGAGACAGAGGTAGATTAAAAATTTTTGGTGCTAAAAGGAAATCATTCTGGATGCATGAATCAGTTGTACTCAGAAACACTGTGTTATGGACTTTGTCACAGTATCTCTGCTAGGAAGAGTTCTGAACTTCCTTTTTCTTTTTTGTCTCAAAGTTGAATTCATATCCTCATACAGTTTGAAGGAACCCTGGTTCACAGTTCAGTAAGGCACTGCTTAAAAGGAAAGCCTGATACAGGTCTTTAGGGCATCTCATCCATCCTGTGCTTGGATGGCACTCACCACCAAGGGACCCCATTAGGAAAGAAGGGCAAACTGAAATTCTAACCCAACGCTGTCTGAAACGGAGCTCCAGTGTGCTGGATGTAGCAGGCAGGGATGCAATTCCATTTGTCTTCAAAGAACGAGGAGGCAATATATGCATTATATCAAAAACCACTTTGCTTTCCAACCTTATAGTGCACTTAAGGCAAGAGGTAGCTCAGCTTTCTACCTGAGGATGTAGCAGCGACTAGAGTGCCACCCAAAACTTCAGTGAAAGAATTGGTGACACACTTAAAATGCAAACCTAGACAACAGATCATACAGAACCATGCCATGGAGTTTGAAACTGTGGATCTGGAAAGGTGTCAGCAAAGTGTAAGATCTCCTTCTTTGTCTTTCTGTGGCTGGAGAGATCTAAACCCTGATATAAGAGCCTCCTGTACAGTTAGGGTAATTAGGGTGCTTTCACTGATGGTTTTGGCAAAAGCAGAAGCAGGAGGTTAGTGAGTTTTGGAAGATGAATTATTGTCTTACCTGCCAGATATTCTGAACTGCCAAGACCTCACAAGTACCCACTGAGAATCCTCACTCTGAGGCTGTCAAATACATATAATCCAACAAAGAAAAAACTGCATCAATTATTTTACCCCCTTGTTTATAAAGTAATAAAATCCTTCTTCCTACTTTAATCTACACTAAGTAGATGGCCACAGGATAGAGTCAAGTAAGGAGTATGGTTTCTCTATAATTCAAATATAAAAAGCAGTGGGGCAGCTGGGTGGCTCAGTGGATTGAGAGCCAGGCCTAGAGATGGGAGGTCCTAGGTTCAAATCTGGCCTCAGACACTTCCCAGCTGTGTGACCCTGGGCAAGTCACTTGACCCCCATTGTCTAGCCCTTACCACTCTTCTACCTTGGAACCAATACACAGTATTGACTC
This sequence comes from Gracilinanus agilis, assembly GCF_016433145.1. Taxonomy (NCBI): domain Eukaryota; kingdom Metazoa; phylum Chordata; class Mammalia; order Didelphimorphia; family Didelphidae; genus Gracilinanus; species Gracilinanus agilis. The sequence continues at coordinate 124,019,746 of NC_058133.1, forward strand.
CAAGACGGAAGGTGAGGGATTTAAAAAAAAAAAAATATATATATATATATATATATATATATATATATATATATATATATATATATAAAGTTTTAG